>NW_006263303.1:27856129-28008617 GCF_000493195.1 Citrus x clementina | reverse complement strand
CATTATTTTCCTCCAATTTCTAGCATCCACCTTTGAAAAAAAATTAAATCCATCCAATTTATCTCCAATTTCTATTTATTTTGGGTTAAATTGTAATTTTGAGGGGTAAAAAGGTCATTCCGTTAAATTTGCTAACGGAAATTAGACGGAAGTGGAAGAATGCAACAAAAAGTGAACTTCAGGTGGCGCGCTGAAAAAAAAAAAGTGTTTGTGTATTTTTGAAAAAGACAAAACAAACAGGTGGACGGTTGTAAATTTCCCTAAAAAAAAAATCACAAATAAAATCCCGGGCCAGCCCACCAGTGAACGGTGATAAACGCAACCTTCGTCATGGCCCACCAGAGAAAGTACGAAGCCGGAACCGCAAAAACAGGACCCGCTTCGCTCCTCTCTTTATTCCCAAGTCACGTCTAAAAAGTCTGTTAAGCCACTCGCACACGTCTTCCGCTTCTTAACAGACAAACCTTCAAAAGTTCGAAACTCGAAACTCTTAATTTGAATTCCAAAACTTCATCATCTTCGCACAAAAGAGCAGCGACATTTCTATAATGTCAAATCAGTCCTCTTCGTATCCAGTTTTCTTCGTTTCTTTCAATCAAGACAACAGGTACTTTTACTCACTCTGTATGCATACAAGTACAATGCAAAATTTTCCGGCGATCACTTTTTTTTCCCTTTAATTTTCCGAAATTCTCAGCTTGGTTTCTTCAGGCGCGAAATTTGTACGCTTCACGTGTTAAACGTGGAAATTAATTACTGAAACAAGTGGGAATTAGCTTAAATAGACTCAAGCATATGAGTTTTACGTGTTGGTTGTGAACCTAAGCGATAATTTTTTTTTTTATTATATATTTTTGTAGTGGATTTGCGCTGAGCACGAAGGACGGTTTTAAGATTTTTGATTCGAGTACAGGCAGGCTGTGTTATGAACGAGGCAAGTTATTTTTTTTAACTGCTAATGGTTCTTGTGCTATCACGTGACACAAATGAATGATAAGTTTTTTGTTTTATTGTTTTGGTAGCTGTGGGAGCTTTCGGTATTGTTGAAATGCTGCATAGCTCTAGTCTTCTGGCAATTGTGGGAGCTGGTGAACAGGTGCTTGTGAGATTTATTTGTTTTTAGCTCTGATGCAATTTAGCAACTATTTTTGTACAGCATTTTCTTTGGAGTTCTCTTGTTTTTGAGTGATGAGGTTCTCATTGTATTGCAACAGCCGTCATTATCCCCACGGAGACTTTGTTTGTTTAATACTACAACTGGAACTGCTCTCCGAGAGTTGAATTTTTTGACCTCAATCTTGGCTGTTCGCTTAAATAAGAAAAGGTATAGCATAGATTTTTGTTTTTTTTTTGCATCTTGCACTACCACTGATTGGTCGTAATCTCTTCCCTAAAGGGTATGCATTGACATAAATTTTTAAGATTCTGGCTTGATGTTTAAAGGAATGTTCTGTCTGGCTGTGGGCCTTGAAAATATTGGGTGAGGAAACATTTATGCAGGTTATTTAAAACAGACTAGAATCCCAGTGTGTGCCACGCATTTTATCGATCAGCAAAGTGAACAAATGCGATTTTTCTATTGAGCAGTAACCTTTCCTTTTTGAATGACTCAGGTTCCTCTATGAACTAATTGTTACTTTGATTGAGTGAAACTGAAGTTTGAATGATATTCTTGTCTTACTGCTCTTTTGAGTTATTTACTTTTCAATTTAGTGGGACAGTTGCTGCACTGCAGTTGTTAATTAATTTGCAAACCATTTCCTTGCATTAGTGAACAGTGTGGTTCCTTGCAGAGAACTTAATCCGTTGGTAGATATATCAATCTCCATGTACAAATTATAAGTGAAAGTTGGCTTTTGTTTGTGACTTTAAGAGCAAGTCTCGCTTGCTTGATAGATGGTGGTGTAGTCACCTTTTCTCTAATCATTATAAAAGAACAAACTCAACTCATCCTTCCCTCTTAAGTTTACTACATTCTCTTTCCACCTTGAGCTTCAATTTTTAAACTGTTTATGTATTGATGTTATTGCTTGAGATGCAAATTTAATTCATGATCTTCAGCGTTGTATTATATCTTTAATTTTTTTTTTAGTGGATGGAGTCAGCCTAGCCTCTTTACATGAATCAATAGAAAGTTAAATCCATTTTTATATCATTGACAGCTATTTTCTCTCTTTACTGAATGCAGACTTGTCATTGTTTTGCGAGAAAAGACATATATATATGATGCTAATACTCTTGCAATTCTGGATACCATCGATACGGTGCCAAACTTGAAAGGTAAGATCAGAATTCATGCTATTGTAGTTATAGAAGCATTTAAATATCTTTTTTCATGGAATTTTGTCATGCATATCTCAGACTAGTGAATTAATTGTACAATTTCCTTTGCCCTAAGAGCTGATTTTTAAACTGGTACATTAATTTAAGACAAAATTTGATAGTTTGAATGTCAAGATGCCCAGGAAATCAACTTGTGGTTTGTTCTGCTTGTTGTAAAAGTTGTTCATTTATAGTAAGGTTTGTAATTTAGTATATGGCTGCAAGCCTCCAACTAATGAAGTGTAATTTCCAGAGAATATACTTGTGAATGCTACCGAATTTTCGTCAGATGAGATGTTTTGGAATAGCCTTTCAAGACCAGCATTCTTGCTTAAGAGTATCAGAAAAATGATGTGCAAGTGATTAAAACAGTAAGAGAAAGGAACATTGTTAACAAAAGACTTAAGCTCATATGTCAAATTACAGTTACTCTTACTGCAGTAGAGGTGCTGTTAAGTAGTTTTGTTGTATTTTTTGTTTCCTTGATTTTTTTTTTCACCCCCCACAGGACTTTGTGCATTTTCTCCTAGTTTGAATGCCTGCTTCTTGGCTGTACCTGCCAGTACAACCAAAGGATCTGTTTTGGTGTACAATGTCATGGAGCTCCATTCCCACTGTGAGGTTTGATGTAAAGTTTTCATTTAATGGAATATGCAACTTCACTTCGTTGTACAACTTAACTTGATTCATCAATAATTTTCTTTTTTGCTTGAAATTGTTCATTTGTCAGAGCTGACAGCTTTTAAGTTTCTGGCTGTGGGTAATGAAAATGGTTTAGCATATCTGTTTTACAGTGAATTTATTGATGAACAGTGCTGAAATTTCATCCCATATACCAATGCAACTTTAGGTGTAGACTACCAACACAGCAATTGTGATTTCAATGATTTTGAGGACATTAGTTTATATATCAATTTTTCTATGTACCACTGTTTGCATGCTCGTTTTCCTTCTGTATCTGTAGTTCTTTACAGTGTTAGATCATTATATACCAAGGTTTACTATACAATAATGCAAGTGATAGCAAAGATTTTCACATTTTCCAGCAATTTCCTCCTGTCACGTGATATAGAATATTCTCATCTACTTACAGTTCTTTCTTTTTACCAATTTGCTAGCAATCTGCTCGCATGCTTTCTCTTCACCTGAAGTCATATATCTACAGATTGGAGATATTTATGATAAATCTCTGCCCCTTTAAGTAATAAGTATGTTAATTTTTCTTTTTAAGTAGAGAATAACAATCTCCATTCTTGAACTTTCACAATGAAATTTGACCCTTTTTTTCTCATAATTTGTGAATTGGTCTATATATTTGTCGTTGGTGTATTGTTTTGCAGCCTTTAGTTTACTGCATTTAGATCCTTGTTATTCAAATTGCAGATTGATGCTCATCGGGCACCATTGGCTGCAATTGTTCTTTCTTCCAATGGGATGTACATTGCAACTGCATCCGAGCAAGGAACCATAATCAGAGTTTTTCTGGTTTCAGAAGCAACTAAGGTTAAGAATAAACGTTTCATTTAGTGGAACTTTGGACCTGCATATCTCTCAGTAAGGAAGTATCTTCCTATGTCACATGCCTTAAGAGAAAAATTGATAGGCTAAAGTGTATGTGATATCTTTCATCATTTTCACAAGTCTGACAGTGAAATTTACATGGAAAAAGAATGAAGAGAACCAAACTACAAACTGGAAATGCTTGTTCTTGTATATATGTTACGTAAAAATACTAATTGGACTAAATATCAGCCCAAGATTTAAGTGATTTTTAATGTTGAAAACAATTCGTACATTTCTGCAGGTGCATGCAATCATTTGACATTCATTCATTCCTTTTATAATCCTTGTATATGTGGACTCATAATTGACTGGATCCTTAGAAGCCCAGTAGTTTTACTATTTTTTACCATTTTTTATTTGCATATCCCGTATGGAATCCAATTATTCTCTTTCTTGCAGTCATATAGTTTCCGAAGAGGGACATATCCATCAACAATATTTTCCTTGTCATTTGGACAATCAATGCAATTTCAGGATATTCTTGTAGCTACTAGTTCATCGGGTTCTCTTCATGTTTTCTCCCCGGGTTTTGCCATAAATCAGAGGTGAGGGTTATATAAAACCGATGCAACTATGCACTTTCAGAAGTTGATGATAGATTCATCATGCATTTTTGTTTGTTTCTGGTCCCACAATTGCTTATTTTGTTCTTTAATAATATTTTTTTTTAAAAGTTTCTTTAATGATATTTTTATATGCCACTTTAAAGCATTTCAAGAGCCTTCTAAAAAAAAAAAAGGAAAAAAACAAAAGCATTTCACAAGTTACTTTCTTCTGCAACCATTTTATTTTTAGGAGAGGCGGACGGACAAGTAGTATTCTTGGATCAATATTGCCTGAGTCGGTGAATGAGGTACTGGATCCAGCTGATCATCATGTACTTCGTAACGCTTTTCCAGCAGGAGTTAAAAGGTCAGTAGGTTAACTCTCCAAATATGAAGTTGTTTTCTTTCTTCATAACCTTTGGTGGACAGCTAGTTCATCAAATATTATGATATGAAATAGTTTTCTTCCCTTTTTTTTTTTTTTTTTTAACATCACTTTTTGACGGAATGATGATAAAATTTCAGTTTCTTTTCTGTCCCTCCACCCACCACCTCTCAGAAGAAAAGAAAATAAGCTGGAGGGTAATTGACATTTTGGCTGTTACCAACTGTGTGGCATCACCTGTCTTACACCCTTCTTTATTTATTTTTTTTGGTTATTATCTGTTCCATTTTTTTCTTTTGCTAGCTAAGAAAGGAGAAGGTTGTGTTTTATCAATTTGAAGCCCCTTTGCTCTGTAGTCTCGAATTCAGTGCAGGAGAGGATAAAATGTTTCTTATTTAGCTATTTCAACTTTCATATGTTGTTGTTCCATTCTGCTGAAAGCCTTTGTCAAACTTGGTGAAAAACTATAGTTTAAGAAGATGAAAATTTGGGATACAATCGAACTTACGAATCTCTAAATAAGCCTCGTGAACAGTGAGAACCCAATTGCTTTTCAGCAAATAGTCAAAAACAGATAGATATCTTGTAGTGATGACACATTAGATTTTGATCTGTGTACTTTCCATGGGTGGCTTCATAACTTGTGATTTTAGAAGTAGATAGATCTTTGTTAAGGCATGGGTATATGCTTATGTGATATTTTAATTTGAAATGAAATGCATTGTTCCAGCTGGTAGTTCCTTAAGAAAATTAATTGATAAATTAGGCATTTTCATACAGCTCTGCAGTGGTTCGCAAGGTGGACAACATCTCTGCCTCATCCTCATCTGAATTCCTAGCTTATAGGTGAGTAGTTTTGCATTGTGGTTTAAAATTGTGCCGCCCTCTTATGTGATCCTGTTCTATTCCTCAAGCTTGAAATTATTCTGTTTTTTCTATTTGGATTGTTCCAGGGCCTCTATATCAGTAATAACCTACAATGGATACTTTGTTGAATATATCTTCAGCATCAACAACTGTTGTGAGTCCACGTGGACTTTGGATCGCGAATTCAATCTGTTGACAAAAAGAGCATGACAGAGATAAGTTTTTTCATCTCCAAAGCTTGTTGTGGAACACGATGATTTTACCATTAACTCATCTCAAGAGGCGAACACTATCGCCTAGCTGGTATCATCTCAAATAATTCTAGTATTGCTAATACAAATGGCACTGTTTGAAAAAAGGTAGGATAAGCTTGATAGGGTTGACACTTGACAATGTTGTCCAGTCTTAAAGTTATTAGCCGAGACAGATGATAGAGGACTTATAGAAGGTGATGATTTCTATGTCCATATGTAAATTAAGGGCTTGTGTAAATAATCATGGGCATATGACTTTCGAATTCTTATAATGGCTTATTATATTTATTGTAACCTCTCAAAAGTTTTCAATTTTATGAATTGCTTACTATGCTTGGGCAACACTATTCTTCCTAATACAATAACAAGTACAGGGTGGGATGTAAATGCTTACAGCAAGATTGTTGATTGGTGTGTTTGCACAATCGCTGATGAACTTAAGAGATTGATGTGGTTGCTGGAGATAATCTAGTGAATCAAGTTGAAAATAAGCATTTTGGAGGTTTGTGCTGCAATGATTCTTGACGCTACATTAGAGCGCTTCATAAGACAAGATGAACATGCGCTTGCACAAAATTTCAATTGAAGTAAAATTTTTTAATATTTTTTATTGATGCATATATGTGTTTGAAACTATTTGACATGTATTGAAGAAAAACCACTAGTTACTCACCAAACATTTTCTCCCATTTTGCTTTCAGGATCCCTTACTCACCGCCGGTAGTAATTTTCTTTTCCAGTCTCACGCTCTTTAGGTCTCTCATTGTTCTATTGTTCTTCATATTCTATACTCTCCTTACTGTCCTTCCGCTTTATCACCTCCAACTACTTCCAAATCTTTTTCCTTTTAACGAATGCTAAAAGCTTTTCAGACAAAAATAAAAGGCTACTTTAGCATGTAAATAACCTTTGTGTGACAAGAGATCCTTCAATATTATCCAAACATCAGAGTGCTGGATCAACAACACATTCAAGTAATCTGATATCATGGCAGTTGCACTAGCAGTGTTCTATTCCCTCATCTTGGTTCCCATCGCCGTTGCTGGCACCCCCACTCCCAGCAGGCCTAGCCGGCTGATTATTGAGCTCATTCACCACGACTCCGTTGTTTCTCCATATCACGATCCGAATGAGAATGCTGCAAATCGCATTCAACGTGCCATTAATATTTCGATTGCACGCTTTGCCTACTTGCAGGCAAAGGTTAAATCATATTCATCCAACAATATAATCGATTACCAAGCTGACGTTTTTCCTAGCAAGGTATTTTCTTTGTTCTTCATGAATTTCACCATCGGCCAGCCGCCAATCCCACAGTTCACAGTCATGGACACCGGCAGCACCCTCCTGTGGGTTCAATGCCGTCCCTGCCTCGATTGTTCCCAACAATTTGGTCCAATTTTTGATCCCTCAATGTCTTCTTCTTATGCTGACTTGCCATGCTACTCTGAATATTGCTGGTATTCCCCTAATGTCAAGTGCAATTTCTTGAACCAATGTTTGTACAATCAAACTTACATTCGTGGCCCTTCAGCATCCGGAGTACTTGCCACCGAACAACTCATCTTCAAAACATCAGATGAAGGCAAAATTCGGGTGCAAGATGTTGTTTTCGGGTGTGGCCACGATAATGGAAAGTTTGAAGATCGCCATCTTTCTGGAGTTTTTGGTCTCGGATTCAGTAGATTGTCCCTAGTATCACAACTGGGTTCTACGTTCTCTTATTGCGTTGGCAACTTGAACGATCCATACTATTTTCATAACAAGCTGGTTCTAGGGCACGGAGCTAGGATTGAAGGCGATTCAACTCCTTTAGAAGTTATAAACGGACGTTATTACATAACCCTAGAAGCCATTAGCATCGGTGGCAAAATGCTTGACATAGACCCTGATATTTTCACAAGAAAGACTTGGGATAACGGTGGTGTTATCATTGATAGTGGATCATCAGCTACTTGGCTTGTGAAAGCTGGATACGACGCTCTTCTCCATGAAGTTGAGAGTCTTCTCGACATGTGGCTGACGCGTTACAGGTTCGATTCATGGACTTTGTGTTATCGAGGCACGGCGAGTCACGATCTCATCGGGTTTCCGGCTGTTACGTTTCATTTTGCGGGCGGGGCTGAGTTGGTTTTGGACGTAGACAGCTTGTTTTTTCAACGGTGGCCGCATTCTTTTTGCATGGCTGTGTTACCCAGTTTTGTTAATGGTGAAAATTACACAAGCTTGTCACTCATTGGAATGATGGCTCAGCAGAATTACAATGTGGCTTATGATATTGGTGGGAAGAAGTTAGCTTTCGAAAGGGTCGATTGTGAACTTCTTGATGATTGATATTTAATGATTATCATCAAAGATCATGGGGTTGATCAAGTCTGTTTATTAATTGTACTGATCAAAGAGTGGAGAGGCTGAATGATTTGAGTGCTTGTGACATAATATAGAGTATTACTGCTTGCAGTATATATATTTTTTCCCTTTTTTTAATAAGTACAGGGATCAGGGATGAAGTGGGTGACATTATCTAGCTAATGCACATTTAACATATAATACAATTTAACCCCTCGGACTTGGGTGAGTGGTTTCCACTATCTACATAAATCTTATGCTATCCCAAGCTCATTAGGCTTGACAAATGGCAAGTCTTGATTGATAAACCCGAATGTGGTGCATTTGTCCCACAAAGTCTTTTCGAATAAGTAGAGGTTAAAAAGAATCAACCTGGGCTATGTTTATCCTTACTTTTGAAAAAAAAAAAAAAAAAGTATGTAATATAATTTTAAAAATTTTAATTTTAAAAATTTTAAACACAAATGTATAATATTATAAGATGTCTTTGTGATGGCTGATGTGTTCTCTCGAATTGATTTGAAAAATTGAGCCCACGTCTTTCTTGAAGCAAAAAAGGGGCTAGAAAAAGGCAACTTCTTATGGCTGTAGTAGGGAAGAACACCTACAAAAAGACAAGATAAAAAATAATAATAATAATAGGGATCCCCTATCTTACATGCATGTAAGATACATGCCTCTCACATGAATAGTGTATATGTGTTTGCCTAATAATAATAATAATAAATGACTACTCTAGAAAGAGTATGGTGCGAAAGGGACTCTTCATAACAAAGGGCCTTTCTCTATATATATTGTTCTCTCTTTTTCTTCGACGGCCTGGTAAAATTCCGGGTTCGGACCTGCCCGGGACCTGCCTGAATTAATTTAGCAAATGACTGGACACGAATTCATGCCCTACATTTTCACTCAGGAGTCGAGTCAAGCCCGACACCTCCCGGCAAGATGTTTTTGATCCGAGTTTCAACTATCTGGACAAGTAATTTATAGCCTAAACTCACCGAATTCACTTATTCTTATATACTTCCTTTTAAGCTCATCGTTTTTATCCTTTGATATGCTTATCTTATGTTATGGATGCTTGCATAAGATAAGTAATTATCAATTAAACTAGTGCATGGCGTCAATGTGATGAAGATAAATTTACAATTTGAATCTAATTATGTAAATTTTATTATTTAGATAATAAAGAACGGTAAAATAATATTAACCATGCATATCTATAATCTTCGAATTTATCAAATGAATCCTTAGTTATATTAAATAATAAGATCTAAGCTATTTGTTAAATATATTATTTAATAAATCTTGCAGGAGTCCACAAATCCCCCCTAGTGGATTTAGGCATCAGCGAATTTACCAGATAACTAACCTGATCATTCCTCTTACCTTCCACACCACACCTCTTGGAGTGAGCCCCAAAGGAGTGGCTTCGGTTACTTGTATTGCATGAAATTTATACTTAATCGCATGACGAGTGATATGATGAAAAACATACGACACGAGATATACTTTTGCATGACAAAAGCATGAAGTGTGATACCTTAGTTCTTTCGTATGTATGGCCGTGGCATGATGAACTAACGAAAAATCTAGATCTTGTTGGTTATGCTGATACAAATTATTTGTTTGATCCCCATAAAGCTCATTCACAAACGGGATATGTTTTTACTTTTAATGGAACAACGATTTCTTAGAAGCCTACCAAATAGACTCTCGTTGCAACATATTTCAACCATTCTGAAATTCTTGTACTCCATGAAACCAGTCGAAAATGCAAATGGTTGCGATATGTAATCCATTATATTCAAAGTACTTGTAGAATATCTTTAAGTTTAGATATTTCAACAATGATATATGAAAATAATATTATATGTATAGTTCAACTCAAAGGAAGATACATTAAAAAGGGACAAGACAAAATATAGTTCACTAAAATTCTTCTACACTCATGAGCTCCAACAGAACAAGAAGATCGATATCAAACAAATATTCTTCATGGACAATCTAGCTAACATATTTACAAAAGCTCTACCTACATCTACTTCTAAGGAAACTGTATATGGCATTAGCATGTGTCGCTTCAACAAACCATCAAATTAATACATGTTGCTATTAGGAGGAGTACTTATCAGGAATAGTACTTAACAAGAGTAGCATAATCTTACAAGAGAAGAATCACATTAATATTGGACGCATATGTACTGTACTTCTTTTCCTTTTGACTAGGTTTTCCCATTGTGGTAAAGGTTTTTAACGAGACAATATTAAGCACACCTAATTAAATAAATGGTGAATCCAAGGAGGAATGTCGTGAAATTATGGGTGGATTCTCAATTTACAATGTTAGTTGACTGTTTTGTCATACCGCAATATCTGCGGATCTTGATGGATTCCAATATCAAAGTGCTAACTCCACTTTGTGTATTATAGTGTTTTATTGTAGTGGCGAGGGATATAAATAGAAAGAGAAGCATCAGCTTCTAATTATTTGCTTGACCTCTCTTCTCCATTACTCAGCCTCTTCAATCTCATCATCAAATTTCTTTCTTCTAAGTTTTTAATCACTTCTCTTATTAGATATTTAGATTTATAATTGTCATTTGGTTAGGTGATATGTAAATTCATGATATATACTAGTTTTTTCTACTGCCTGGTGCCTGCCAACAAACTATGGTGGAGCCTGGAGTCACATGCCATTGGGATCAATTATTGAACACTTGGTCACGTGTCATTGGTCCAATTCCGATGAACTGTCAACTTTTCTTTTTGGAAAGAACTGTTGGCTACCGATTATTAATTTCCTCGTACCCTTAGTCACGTGTCTTTGGAATCAATTATTAAATGTCATCGTACACTTGGTCATGCGTCACTGGAACGAACAGTTATTTGCCACGTCCGTAAATGTCGGCAATTCGTTCAATTCATCTTTTGAAACTGAGTTGTAACCATTAACCAGTTATCTACAAGCGTCCAATTAACTGTAAATGATATCATTGTCAGCTACTCTTTGCTCAGGTGCATTACACCCCCACTCAAAGACGTGTTCAATTTTTCTTTTAATTTCTTGATTTGAAACTTTCAAGTAAAATTTATTTTGAGAGTGTTTTTACTGATGAGAGAGCGAATGATAAACCTTAAATCTTTCTCAATTTATAAACAATTGGGAGATTCCAAAAAAAATCAAATTTATCATTCGCGCTCTCATCATTATGAACGCCTTCAAATCCTGATTTCAAATAAATGGGGAAAATCATCTCTTTTCAATATATGCGGAACTCGGATCCTTCTCAGAAATCAAAGCCCAAGATTTCAAGTGCATAAATATCTTAAACGTATTAAGTCCATTTGAATTATTGTTCTCAACTTAAGAGAAAGCGGTTAAGGTAATTTTTTTTTCCCAATTTTCTGAACACATAATCACAATTATTATTATTGTTATTGTTTGCAAGATTGTTTAACTTTGTTCCTTCCTTTTTTCTTTTTTTTTGGTATTTTTCTCAACAGATAATCGACATTATTATTCTTCTTATTCTTCTTGTTTAGGAATTGCATATTCTTGTTAATATTATTTCGAAGTTGACTCTTAATTGAGGCAGCCGCAAAACTAGTGTTATTTCTCGTAGAAGAAAGTACATTATTTATAGACTTTTACTACTCCCTTTTTCTTAACTTCGATGCTTCATTGATAGAGTTGAGTTGGATTAGACTAAAACATTAACGGGGTGAATAAAATCTTAGTTTATATTGCACAGGGGTTCAAATATAATTAAATTTCGAGTATGATTTAATCTGTCGAATCCACATCGAGGAGAAATTGCTAATTGGATTTTACACCGTAAACACCGAGGTGGCTTTTGTTTCTTGACGCAGAATGCTTTTTACTTGTTCTATTTAGATTTGCAGTTGCAGTTATATATTATTTGTATGGTTAATCGGGTTTGGTTATCCTCGTGACGATCGGAATCTGGCCTATTGGCTTCTTTTGGCTCCCCACTGAGGCTTTTTAATGTGTCTCATTTCAGCTTGATTTCTTTTTTTTTTTTTATATTAAATCATCTGGTATCCGAGGATCATATTGAACTTCAACTAATCCAGATTCGAGCTGCGTAGGACCATTAAGGCGGCAAAACTCTCCAAACAAGTATTTAACGCAGTTGCATTCTCAAGTCTCAAATCAAATATCTTAATTAAGTTAGAACATCATCATACCAGCTGATCTATGTGCTTGTTAGTGCTGTTGAAAAGTCAAGCATGCAATTGTTGAGTAGTTGCATGAGACAACTAGTATGCAAAATTCAAGCATGCAATTGTTGAGGTAGACTTGAACTACAATTGCTTGACAAATTTGGCAATCAGTGCCAACTTTGTCATGTAATTGTAGTCAAAGTCTACATGCTATTTCAACAATTGCATGCTTGAATTGTTGAAAAGTCAAGCATGCAATTGTTGAGCTAGCATGTAGACTTTGACTATAATTGCATGACAAAGTTGGTACCGATTTCCAAATTTGTCAATTTGGCAAATTGAAACTTGTGTTGGTGAACAATGCTCCCTATAATTAGAATGATCATTTTTCATTTGTTAATCATCCCAATTGAGAGAGTTGAGAGCAATTACAAGTGAAGCAATTTGAGAAATTTAAGATAGCTTCTACTTAAGTGCTATAGTGAGGATCCATTTGGGTGTATTGGAGTTGTGGATTTTGAGAGTTTTTTTTCATTTTTGTAAATTTCATTTGTTAGTAAAATTATCTTTTAGTTTTTGACCCATACACATAGGCATTACGCCGAATCACGTAAATTATTGTATTTTATTTTTTTTACATTTATTTATCACCACTATTATATTTATTCAGAAGTCACAGTTACAACAATATTACCCGCACTTCCGCAACAGGTGCAGCTCGATTTCTTTAGTTTGTATTATTTTGTTCTCATATTCTGTGCATGCATTATTGCATTGCATTTCAATAGTCGTTTTAGTTTTATTTGAATTTCGACTCAATACATTTTTTTAGTAATAAATTTCCGTCATGACACCCAATGCAGTTTGAATAATAATGTTTGGACAAAAATGAATAAAAAGAGTTGGGAGTTTTTATAATCCAAATTAAATTGCAATCACAGCTTGAGTGAGAGAATTAAGCCTCGTTCGGCTTAGCTGCCAAGCAGCTGGGCTTTGGCGGCTAAACCAAATGGGTAAGCCGGGGTTTGGCTCAGTTGGTTTTTTTTTTCAATTTAATTTAATATTATTTGACTAAAATTACTATAAATACTTAATTATTCGATATATTTTAATAATTATGTCTACAAGTATCATCAACTTTTAGTCTGTAACCAATGATTTACCAAATACAATAATCATTACAATTTTTTATAACCTCGCCTCAATACTAAGTAAGCCATTGGGCTATTAAACAAAGATAAGATGAATGTAGAGTTTTCATTTCTCTCTGGGTATAGCCAATAAATTATAGAGTGACGTTAATTGCAATCAATCATTAGTTGTAACATAGCATGACCCTAATATTTTATCTCTGGAACTGAATTGTAGCCATTAATTAGTTAACTTTGGTGTCCAATTAACTGTCAGCTACTAAGATCTATAAGAGATATCATCATATCACAAAGCAGAGGGAGAAACTCGCGCATCAACTACTTAATTTTACTTATGATTAAACCAAATGGCAGAGTTTCTGCTCTAGGTCGAGGAATATGCAAATTAACTGCCTATGCAGGCATGCTATTTGGCTAGGTACCTTAACTGGATTATTTGTATTTGTTTTGTATTTAGATTAGTTTTTTTTTATTTTTTATTTTTTATATATTTGAGTCTTTACTCTTTATTCATCAAATGAACTTCTGTTGTGTGTATACACACACACATGCATTATTATATATGAGTAATGATCTGATCCAGGATCTTTAACTTTATTAAAATCTGAAAAATTACAAAGTTCAAGATCCTGAATTAGAACATTTCTATATATATGCATGTGTGTGTGTTTATATATCATTTATGAATTAGTTTCTTGATTAGAAAATTTTGGGTAACAATGAGTGGTTGGAATTGTCTGTTACAAAAGACATTGTCCTTTTTCTTTGTTATGAGAAAATTATTACCGATGGATAGTAAATGACAAACCGATCATCTTTCACAATTCATAGACAGACGAGGAATTCCAGGAAAATCATAAGAAGAGAATGGATTTGGAGGACTGGTTTAGTCAACTCAAAGATGATATTGTGTCAATATTATTTTGAACTTAATTCTTAATTAAGGAAGCCCGCCGCAAGACTAGTGTTCTTGATGCTTCATTGGTAAAGTTGAGTGGAATTAGATTGGGTGAATAAAGTCTCAGTATATACTCTTATTCCAATTATATGCAATATTATACTCGGACTTTTACAGCTCCACAGGTGATATATAGAGATGTCAATGGATTTCCCACGTATAGACTATAGTTTGGCTGTGTCTAATTTGCATGGTGGTTTTCGCTCCTTCATGCGTAATGATTTTTCCTTCTATCTAATTTTGTGTTCATATATATTAATTCTTGAATTTTTTTTCCCAAACCAAATTGTCTATTTCCCCTCGTCAATTTGGTCGAGGTTTACATGGGAAAAAGAGAGAGGAGAGAGAGATTAATTCTGGGTTGTTTAAACACAATCATTCTTCAAATCTAATAATTGAATACCTAGACATTAATTCAATACTGCAAAATTCTTGAAGAAATTTACTCTTTAAGTCTGTTGGGTTTTTCTTCTGTCGTGCGATTCTCGTCGCAGTGGTGAATATATTCCCCAAACAATGCCACTTAAAACTGTAGTTTAGACATGATCATGGGAGCGTAGTTGGCTGGACTGCATACAGATTGGATGTCCCTTCTGCAAAGCCTCGTTCAGAAGTTTTCTAGGTTTCTTAAACACAAAGCATTTGAAAGAAATTAGCGAATAAGTAACCTTACTCCCTTTATATTTTGCACTGTTGAGTGCTTGAATCTTTGATATTGGTGAGTCCGTCACCGTAGTTGTGATCGTGATATTATTGGGTAATTTAAATTTTAAGGTTATTATCATTTCACTACTTTAAAAATTACCAAATATCAAATGACTACAATAAGTATTGTCTCCTATCATTTTCCTACTTTATTTTTATAAAAATATAATTTTACTAATTTTTCGTTATAACCGCTAGTTGACTAACAAAATATCAATTTCATCCTTCATGATTAAAAAAAAAATACTTGAAACTTATTTACAAAATAAATTTATAATATATTTATTAAAATGGATATATAATACCAACATAATTCTTTTTACTGGAATTATGATATATGGATTAAAAATTTGTCTTATTATTTTTTTAATCATGAAGGGTAAATTTGGTATTTTGTTAGTCAACTAACTGGTCAATTAACGGGTCAACTAACGGTTGTAACGGAAAAGTATTTAAATAATATTTGTTGTAATGGAAAAGTAGTAAAATGATATTTTTATAAAAATATAATAGGAAAATGATAGGAGACAATACTTGTTATAGTTATTTGATATTTGATAATTTTTTAAGTAGTAAAATGATAATAACCCTAAATTTTAATTATGCATTGGCATAAATGCAGGCGTTGAACTTGTAGTAGTTGGTTAATTGTATTTCTATGTCTCAAAGATTTAACCTTCGTTAATTTGAAAGTGAAGTTAATGCTTAGGTTAATATTTTCTCTTGGAGACACTTATCGAGATTAGGATCATATCCTTATAGCTTAAGGCAGCTACTCAAGTACCAACAATGAGCAAACTGCATCATTTTAGTCAAGTTAAGGCTTTTTTTACCCCATTACAACTGTGAAAATGCTACATCGTTACTTTACATCATTTATGGAAATTATTCACCATTGCCACCTATGTGACATTTTAAATCTAAACCAATTTAGGTGTATTTTGTATTGGATTAGATTGTATTTTGTTATATTTTATTAATACAATGTTTGGTGTATTGTGGACTCTCTTATAAAAAATAGTTTTTTTTTTTAAAAAAAAATCATAACATTTATACTAAATTAATAATAGAAGACTCATTTATATTTTCTTATTAGTTATATTAAATTAATAACTTAGATTAATTTTTCCCATTGTGCACTGCCGCCGGCTGTCACTCACCGTTATATTCTTTGAATTATATTTTAGTACCACTAGAATTATTATTGTCAGGGTTACCCAATAGTGCAACTATTATTAACAAATGAATTTCTATTCACTGTAGATTTACAGTCAAATTTTTAACTGTAAATATATAATAAATGGAAGCTTATTTGCAAGAAATAGTTTCACTGCATAAAGTATGTTGTTATGCGGAGACCATGAGTGGTCGGCACCAACCGTATATTTAGATTTTTATTTAATTTAATTTATTATTATTTTAATTAAAGAAATTTAAAATAGAATTTGAAGAGTATTTTTGGTTTGTTTAATATGGTAGTGTTCATATCATGGTATATTGTAATACAGCACAATGGAGCCGCGAAGATTTGTCAAACCTGCACGTGTAGGAAGGGTTAAATGTCAGCCCTGCGTGTGGGCGTGGCTCGTGCTGAAGGAGTGTGGGACAATGTGAAACATATTAAACGAGAAGGACGTGGGGCCTGAGTTGGAACAATTTTTGTCTTTTTTTCAAATGTTTGTCAGCCTCGTGATTGTGGTTGGTTTAAGTTGTTCAGTTAAACACTAAATCACTAATGCCGCGGTGGATGTCAAAAGTGGGGAATTTTGGCTATATTGCCGCTGTAGTACGTAATCATGATGGATTTGGTAATTGCATCAGGAGCTGACATTAACGTTTATTTTGATGATATTTTTTTTTGATTACATGAGACTATTGCTCATATTACAACTCATATTATATGAGAATATAACTGATATGTACAAATCAGACTATAACCGGGATCAACATACATCAATACTAATGGAGCGCTGCCCAGATTTTAACCCTCTCAAATATTCGAGGGATGTCTACTCCTCGCACTGGGGCAAGGAAGCAGACTGTCTTCACTCAATTTTATTTGAGGAAGAAAACACCCCCGCATGCATTGTGGGGGTTCGAACTGCTGCAGCTCTCACCACTCGGCCAAAGGCCGAGTATTTTAATGATATTAATATTGCTGAGGCAGACAATTTATTCTTCGGTCTCCAATTAGTTACGAGATTTATTTATCTCTGTTAATTGTTGAGTCGAATTTATTACGTTTTCAATTAGTAAAATGATAACGTAGTACTCATACTAAGCTGTTTTAATTTCGCAGTTAGCTATTGTGATTATATTGTATGCGTGGAAGACTTTCCATAATCCAGTGCAGTAAAAATAGAATAAATGTGGTCAATTTAAGGCCAATTTTTGACTGTGATTTGTTTGCCGTCACGGCCTCGTAATCCAATCTACCGTTGTTTTTATCTTTAAAAAACATCACATCAGCCGGTGCACTTCCACTTTTACACGTCATCCGTGGTCCAGCACGAAGGGAGAAGAATTGCCTGCCGGGCCCCGGATTAACATTCTTTGTTTATGTGGCGATGGGCTTATGGAATGGGCTCCTCGAGTGGGGGCCATATTCCGATTCCCAACAAAAAAAAAAAAAAAAAAACACTTTGCAAACAACAAGGACAGAGAATTGAGATAAGCTCTTTCTGGTTTCTTTAACAAATGGAAATCCGTCTTCTTCAAAATATTCGAGACATTCTGCCACTCCAATCAACTTGTGTGTCCTTTTGTAGCTAAACTCAGAGCTTCAGAGCCACAGTCCAACTAAATTAAGGGATTATGGGCACTAGCTTTTGTATTTTTATTTTTTTTATTTTTGGATAGAAAAGACTAATAAAAGAGCTGCATGCACCGGTAACAGTTCAAAGCAAAACATTGAGAGTCAATCATGGAAATAAAAAAAAAAGTTATATTACTTTCTCACTTTCTAGAACCCAGACGGACAAAAAATCTAGTTCTATTTTCCTTCTCCTTATTCCTCAATCTACTCGCTGCGGTTTCTTAATTCCATCGACAATCTATCACTGGAAGCTTCACCACAAAGCACCTACGCTGCCTGTACTCATAAACTTCTTCACATTCACGGCACAAATCCAGGCTGCTGCTTCCTTATTCTGAGAGCTTCGCCACACCACTCTAGGAGAAAGAACATCATGGCAAATCCTCAATTTTTTAATCAGATTTTGAATTATTTTGGTTTGGAAGTATTTTATATCTTGATTCACTGAGAGTGCTCGTGGTTTCTCCTAATTATTTTTTTAGAATGCATACCACTCCACTCATTAGCTTTAAACTAGCCCTCAAATTATAATTCAACACCTCTCAGAGAATATAATGCCATTGCGCACTCCTTAACTGAGTTAGCTTTGGATACCTTTAATTCTGCTGTATATCGAATTACATATTTATTCATCAAGTTAAATAAGTTGAATGAATGAAAGTGACATATTTTCCTTTAAAAAAATTATTTATTTATACTGTGATATTTTTCAAGTTTTTTGATTGAATTATTTACTTGGATCTTTATTTCACAAGGTATACCTTTAAAAAATATTGAAAAATTATTATGCCGCTGAATTTACTTATGTTTTATGAAGAATTATGATTTTTATTTTTTAAAATTTATATTAAAAAAACTAATGTGGAAATTCTAAAATTTAAGACATAGTTATTTAATGTTTTCCTAAAAAGTAATAAATACTACCAACACACTGTTGGCTCCACAGGCAATGGAGTCCCTTTAAGTGGCTTGACTGTGTTTGCTCTTCAATTCGAGTCGCAGGAAAGTCGTATTTATTGGGAGAATCTGTGCTTCTCGGTTTGAGCGGAGACTTCTAATCTTAATTGTGGTAGGAGTTTAAAGGTATCTCTCACATTTGAAGTCCTCCCCATAATATCTCGTGGTCAAGACAAAAAATAAATAAATAAATACTATTGTTCAAACATAAAACTTTTGATTAATCACCAAATGCAGTGCGACAACATCAAGCATAATATAGATAAAAAGTTAAAATAGCATATTACATAATATAATACAGCCCTCTTTTAAAAGAATATTAGAAAAGGTGCAGCGTGTAATGCTAACATTAAGAAAAGACATGGAATAAAAAAATCCGTTAATGACGTTATAAGATGACTGGAGTTCTCCAGTTCACCAACCGAGAGACGATTTTTATAATTGGATTTATGAGTCAAACCGCACAAACCAACCCAATTAGCTATGATCTTCAAATATTATCGGAACCTCTTACATCAACCTCCTCTCTCTCTCTCTCTCTCTCTCTCTCTGTCTCGCTCCGAAAACATAGCCTCGATTTACAATAAACAAATAAATGTATTTTTTATAATTAATTATTTCTTCAGCTATTTGATTCTCCTCAATTTCTCGTCTTCAATCCGGCCGGCTCAGCTCGATCCGGTGCGTTTTATTTTACGTTGATTCATCATTCATTCAATTGGTATTTTTATCTTTCGCCGCACTGACCGAATGATTCTGATTCTCGCTAAAGTTACGATCCCAAAAGCCTCGTTTGCTGTACTCTAAAATTTTCAACTATCTATAGCTCTTACTTTGTAATTCTGAATATGTTCTGTTTCAAACAAGTTGAAATTTAAAAAAAAAATATTCTTTTGCCGATACAGGACTGTTGCTTTTAATTGCGTCCAATCACAAGCGACCGACTGTTTTGATTGACGATGAGGAGAATTGCGGGATCTGCTCGCTACTTTCGATCAGCTCTGTGGCATCGCAAATTTGATTATTGGAGTAGTTTTACGACAAGGCCCAAGGATTTGACAGAGAATTATCATAATTGTGCTTACGGGGTTACTAATAATGCTGAAATTGAAAGTTTTTTACGTTCAAAATTTATGGTCTCAAGAGCTCTGTCAACGGATGCTGCTGCTAGCGCTTCCATTGGAGGTTTTTTCTTCCCCCCCTTTTTTTATTCTTTCTTCTGGGTTGGTGTTGTTTTTGCTGTTTATTAATGCTTTTATTTTACTGTTTTTGTAGAAGAGTGCTTTCTGAAAAAAAGCACATATCAAATGCCCTTGAACTTGAAGTTTTTTTCTTCAAATATTGCAGAATTGAAATACAAATGTGCTTGACGGGCTTCAAAAGCATTTGAAAATGTACTAGTGTAAAACAGAGCATGGATTTTCTTTCTTGGTTTGTGTGTTTACTGGGTTTCTGTGGTTTGGTTTCAGAAGTACATAGAGCAGCTGCAGGGCCTCTTGTGGAGTATGAGCGAAGAATTATCGCGGGTGAGCTTTTGGATGGTGACGTCCGTCAGGTATGGACAGTCCAATTTTAACATTGCATGTTTTCTTGCGTTGTTTTAATGGATAATGGATGTAGTAAAAGCATCATTAATGGGAGATTCATGCCCACTGTTGGACTAAGCTTCACATTTGATGAACTCATCATGTAGGTACTGGTTGCTTTAATCTTGAAATGCCTATTGATGTGGAATGTGAAGAGGAAATCTTTTGACCAACATAAAGTTTGGGAAATTTGGTTCATTTACTGGATGATCGGTTTTAAATTGGTTGGCCCATCGATTATAGTTTCAGGAACAAAATTGCACTCGGTCTTATATGATTTCTCTTGAGAGGGTGTATTGATAAGATAGCTAAGAAGTGAGTGGACCATCTACTATGTTGTTTAAGGATGTAAAAGTTGTCCTGACAGTGAATTTTTTTTTTTTTTGGCAGTTAGGAACGTTAGAAGAACTTCAAAGACTATATGATGAGCTTGTTGAATCAGCTGATGCCTGTAAGTTAGATCGCTATTCATCTTCTGAGAAATCTGGAAGGTAAATATTACAGTTTACTCTAATTTTGTTCAGATTTCAACTAATGAATTACATTTTGGTATTGCAGGATCACTCCCCTGTTCATCTTGTTTATTTTTTTTTTTAATTTGTAATTCTACAATGTTAATGTGGTGCGAATTTACATAACTATTTGACAGATAGTCCTGTTTCTCTACAGGAGTCGGTGGCTGTGGTCACGTTTACTGCCACAATCTTCATACTCACCTGTCAAAGGATTGTACCTTTATGGGGGAGTAGGGACTGGGAAAACAATGTTGATGGACCTATTTTTTTATCAATTGTAAGTCAAACATACGTTTCACTGTTTCCAAATCTTTTGAGAAATTTCTTAGCCATTCAACAGTATTCTAGTAACAAATTCTATAAACTTTAAATATGGAATTATTGAAATTCTTGGTAGTTATACGCTCATCATTGTTACTTTGGGCTTCCTGATAGCTGATGTTTATATCTTCAGGCCCTGCAATTGGAGAAAGAAGAGGATCCATTTTCATGACTTCATGTTGAATGTCCACAGCCGCTTGCAAGTAAGAGACCAGACAAGGTTTTATTTATCCAGATTGATATGAATTCCATGAAATTCTTATTACAAGAAAGAAATAATTTTATTGGCCCAGTTTAGGCTTGTGTTGCATGAGATTGTAGAACAGTGCTTGGATAATTTTTGGCTTGTCAGTGATTTTTATTTTTCCTTATCTCAAAGTAGTTGTAATTTTCAACATTAATGGTCAAGAAAGTTTGTACAAGATAAATAAATAAACAAATAAATAAAGAATTAACTGGTAAAAGTACTATTTAACCTTTATGAATAAATTCGATCCTGTCTTGTTTATCTTACATGGCACTTGATCATAGCAGATACGCCAGTACACTCATGCGTAATGTTGAATTCTTGCAGAAGCACAAGGGTGTATCAGATCCGCTTGAAGTTGTTGCAGGAGAGATATCAGATGAGGCTATTTTATTATGTGTGGATGAGTTTATGGTACAGTGGTTATCACACCATTTTCCACAAAAAGTAAAAAGAAAATCATTATGTCTTGTAACACTAATATTTATATTGATATTTGTTTTCTTTGTGTTATTTAGGTGACTGATGTTGCTGATGCATTGATACTTAATCGTCTGTTTAGACATCTATTCAACAATGGTGTTGTAAGTGATAAATATTGTGTGATCTATATTCTGTCTTTTCACTCAATGCGGTATAAACTTTAGATATCTGATGGAAACTGACATGGGGATTATTTTTCTGCCTGTGTTGGGAGGCAAGTGTAGATACTGGTTTCCACTTCAAACCGTGCTCCGGACAATCTATATGAACGTGGATTACAGAGGGATCTTTTTCTACCATTTATTTCCACTTTGAAGGTATGTATGTGGAATAAACATGTGCATTTATTTTCCTGTAAACACGGTCAATCCTTGTGAGCTTTTGGATATTTGTATGATTCTTGGATACTGTATAAACTTAATTGATTTGGAAAACTTGTGTTGCTATAGGAAAGATGTGTTGTCCACGAAATTGGCTCATCAGTAGACTATAGGAAAATGACTTCGGTATGCTATCATTTCTCTCTTCAAAATTCAGGAGAATATTTCTGCTTTCAGGCTAATAGTTATAGTTCTTTTTATTATGTTACAGTTTCTGATTGCTGTGTTTGTCCTTGAACTGCAGGCTCAACAAGGTTTCTACTTTGTTGGCAAAGGTTCATCAGAAGTTATGAAGCAAAAGTTTCGGGACTTGATTGGTGAACATGAGGCCGGACCACAGGAGGTGGAAGTAGTGATGGGAAGGAAATTGCAGGTTTGTGCTGGTATGTCCTTTGCCACATAATGGGTGCAGTGATGGTTATTTGCTTCTTGCTTTCGTTGTGTTTAGGTTCCATTGGGTGCTAATGGATGTGCATATTTTGAATTTGAGGAGCTTTGTGACAAACCTCTTGGAGCTGCTGACTACTTTGGATTGTTCAGTAAGTCATTTCTGTCTGGGTGGATCCTGATCTGTTTATAGGGTATATATATCTAGATATTACGACGGATATGCTCTGTTGATTTGTTGAGTTTAACAAACTTATTAGTCCAAATAACTATAGTAACATCTACAATTATCATCTGTTCGAAGCCCCCCCAGCGTGGAGGTTTGAAAGATTTAATTCCTCCTGCAAATATTATGCCTTGTCTTCTATTTTCTTTGCGATAAATTCTTATACAGGTTTTCTTCTTTTCTTCTGGCAGAGATTTTTCATACCTTGGCGCTGGAAGGTGTCCCCATATTTGGACTTCACAATAGGACAGCAGCATATCGGTTTGTTACTTTAGTTGATGTATGTCCCGTTACTTCTTTGCGGTCCGGTTGCTTTTGGAATTCTATACTATCACATGTTTGGCCCTAATTCTATAATCGCTTGATCACTCGTTTCAACCGTTATGGTCACAGGTAATGTATGAGAACAGGGCTCGCCTGTTGTGTACGGCTGAGGGTAGTCCTTTTCAGCTTTTCAATAAGATAGTGACGATATCTGATGCCCAGCAAATGGCACCTAGAACCTCTTCGAGATCTATGAGAAATGATGAAGCTGATCTTTGTGTGGACAATGAATTGGGATTTGCAAAAGACCGCACGATTAGCAGGTGACTTTTTGAAATCGCTAAGGATTTTGCATTGGGGAAATCATAATAGCAGGATTTGTAATTATTGCCGATTAATGAACCTCTTATAATTACAGATTAACAGAGATGAACAGCAAAGAATACTTGGAGCAGCATGCTGCCATGTTAGCCGGGAAGCAGCTCTCATAGCAAATTGACAGCAGCTCTCGTAGCAAATTGACAATGCAGAATTGCAGATGCAGTACAAGCAATGATACTTTGACAAAAGGGAGTGATTCAGCATCAACAGTCTTGTATTTTACTTGACATGATGTCCGGCCGAGCCAGCAGCCGTGATCAGCGCCAGTGAATACCTAGGTTGGGTCAAATAAAACATGATTTAACTTTTTTGTAAGATTAATTATTAATCTAATTATTACACTGTTACAAAATAAAGTCCATCTGTGTCATAAATAATGTTGTCACAAAAGTATTTTATACCTGAGAATACTGTCCAAAGATCAATTCTATCGAGGAACGTGTCGGTTGTATCAATCGGATTTTGAATTTAGCCGAAACTAGTGAATGGTGAGAGTATTTTTCACCATTTAATTAGATTGGTGCCGCCACCCGGCCTTTGGTTGAGTGGTGAAGTATTACCTTGAAAGTTAAGTATGGTTACGAGGGCAGAGATTCGAGTCCTTATGGATTGAACCTCTCTCAATTAAGAATAATTGTGTATTCTAATTTGTGCCTTTTCTTTTCCCTCTGAATCAAAGTTAATTTGTAAGTTTAATTGTGTGGAGTTAATTTGTAAGTATTTTTCTTTTGAAATGTGAGTGGTTTAAGACATCCCTCCTCGTTTGTAAGGGTGAGTGTTTATTTGTCTGGTCATGTACTTCATAAAATTTAATGTAATAATGTAAGTTATAGTTTGTCTAGGCGTGTACTTCATAGAATTTAATGTAATAATGTAAGTCATAATTTGTCTGGGTGTGTACTTCATAGAATTTAATATAATAATGTAAGTCATAGTTAAGGACATCCCTCATCGTCTATGAAGGTTTATTTGTCTAGACATGTACTTCACATAATTTAATGTAATAATGTAAGTCATAGTTAGTCTGGTCATGTATTTCATAGAATTTAATATAATAATGTAAATCATAATTATATATTTGATTGTAAATATCAATATAGACATCTCTCCTCGTCCGTGAATGTTTATTTGTCTAGACATGTACTTCATAGAATTTAATGTAATAATGTAAGTCATAATTTATCTAGTCATGTACTTTATAGAATTTAATATAATAATGTAAGTCATAGTTATATATCTGATTGTAAATAGCAGTATAATGATATGCTGTAATAGTAATTATAAATATCTGCATAATATAATAATTTAATGTGTAATTAGTATTTAAATAAAAAAAAAAAGACTGGTGCCACATTATTGTGATTTTAGTTCGGGTATTATTGAAAATTGCCGCAACTATTCTTTTCTTTTTTGAAACAAAATTATAGTGGAGAAGCCATTCGAATCGAGCTGGAATTATAAATCCAAAGGCTTAAATGAAACGTGGTGATTTTACATGGTAAATAAAACCGTACTATTTTAGTGATAGCCGACAATAAAAAGTAATGGAGATATAAAGTACAGTTTAAATTAAAAAAAAGATTAACCATCAAATACGATTGTTCAAAAAATAAGGCAAAAATGAAAGTGAGTTGATTTATTTTTTCTTCTTTTCAAAAATAGGATAAGTTGAAGTTTATAGTAATTTAAGATATTTTAAAATTTGTCATTTTACAAAGAGAAATTAGAAATTAACCCAAAAACTATGTATGACAATAGAATGATTTCATTTATTAGTTATGTATTAATTTCCTTCCTTTTTTTTAATCTTTATGAAAGGATTTTTTATATTTATATTAGTTGTTTTTAATCTTAAAAAAAAAATGTATTGATTTATAAAAAACAGTAGAAACTCAATAAGTTAATAGTCTTGAAACCATGGAAAATCTATTAATTTGGTGAATACTAATATATTAATAAAATAATAATTATTAATTTATAAAGATAATATCACATTCATAATAGGATTTTTAATATAATATAGAGGTAATATAATTAGAAAATGTAGTAATTCTATCAAACTATATGGTACGATTCTAAGTTGATCTTGATTGAGATTAATCATTCAATTAATAACCCCTTGACAAGATCATAATTACATGGTAACTCATTAAAGAAGATTTATTGTAGGCAATATATTAAGCTTTTCTCTCTTACTCTTAACATTGCATATATAATGCTACAATTACTTCTTTTGTGAAAGGTGCAAAAAAGGCAATAATAACCAATGAAATACGTAAAGCATTATGTGAGTACCAACAATGATGTGTTGTATGTATTTAATTTCTAATTAGTTAATTATTAATTTATGTATTAATTGGGTTCTATAGAAGAATAAGATTTTTCTTTAAAAAAACTTTGTTATCTAATAAATTTATTGAATTATTTATTTACTCCATTAACAGTAAGTTGGGATTGACAAAAGTTATTATTTAATTGAGGTTATCAATTTATGAAATATTAATTTAACGAGGTTCAACTACATAAGAAAAAAGAAAAACTGGGAAAATGATAAAATCACAATGGTTAAGGTTACGGTGGCACGAAATGTGTATGCTACCTCAAACTATAAATATAAAGCTTCCCAACAAACACGTAACCTCGTTAAGCTCGTGATCAGAGTCCTGCATTACCAAATTCCCTTCGTTTTAGCTCTCCGATTAGCTATCCGTAGTCCATATGTATATTAATGTACGCACATATGCATGCTATGTATGATATGAAATTGCTGTAATAATTAATGTATGTTTCGTATAGTATACATGTTTCTGTTTATGTCAATTAATTGGCTAACGATTTTGGATTCTCATGATGCTCTTGTTCTTTCATTGTAATTTAGCTAGATTCTTCAAATAGTTACCCTTTACTTTTTCTAATTAGTTTTATTGTTTTGTTTCCAGGGTTTAGTGTCAAACAAGATTCTTTGAATTTTATTGATTGAGTAGATTGAAATTCAAATATCGCCAAAATAGCCATTTACATGTATCTGCAGTATAGCTGACTCTTGGAGTTCTTAACGTATATCACGTGATCTTGAGGATAGGAAATAGGAATTCTTATGTTTATAAAAAATCAAGGCATTGAAAGATCATCAGAACTTTAGTAATGGCAAATTGTTGAGAGTATACATTGTTTTCGTGATAAGGGATGCTTGTTTTCTTGAAATAGAATGGCAGCTAGCAGTGGCACTCAGCCGATAAGAAAAGCTATTGCCGCCTTGAAGGACACCACAAAGGTTGGATTGGTAAACTTAAACAGTGAGAATAAGGTGATTTAATTTACATCCAAAAACTTTATTAATGCAATCTTGTAGTTAATTAATAATGTTCTTTATTTAATAATACTCTATCATGTACTCCAGGGACTGGATATTGCCATTGTTAAAGCAACGAACCATGACGAAGTATTGCCAAAGGAGAAACACATCAGCAGTGAGTGATCATTTCTTATTATTTGTAATGTTTTTGGGTTTCAATTAAACCTTTCAAGTCCAGAAAATTTGTGCCTAATCTTGTGTTCTGGGATATACGATTATACTTCTTTATGAGTTTTGATATATGAATGTGCGCCAACTGTTTTCATGTTTTCAGAGATTCTTGAAGCTGTTTTAGCTTCAAGACCTCGTGCTGATGTTGCTTACTGCATACAAAGTCTTGCCAAGCGTCTTGCTAAAACACATAGTTGGACAGTATGCCCCCTCATCACCTTGGTTATCTTTATGTTTGAATTTTGTATGTTTCTTTATATTGTATATCGTTGTTACTTGTTTTCCAATCAATCTCACTACTTGATTAATTCTCAGGTAGCATTAAAAACCTTGATAGTTATACACCGTGCACTGAGGGAAGTTGATCATTCATTTTGTGAAGAGTTAATAAATTACAGCAGGGGAAGAGCTCTTATGTTTAATCTATCTCACTTCAGGGATGAATCAAGTCCAGTTGGTACTCTATATTCTCTTAGCTCATCTAATGTCAAGGTCTGCAATATGCTGTACTTACAATAACTAACTTTTTATGCTTGAAGCATGGGATCACTCTGCCTGGATTCGTAATTATGCTTTATATCTTGAAGAGCGAGTGGAGTGTTTCCGCATACTGAGATATGATGTTGAGAAGAGCCACATGGTGAGCAGTTCGGATTCAACTCTTTATCTCCTTGATAAGTTTGAGTGTATTTAAGAGCATTAACCTCCAAATTTTTCTAAAAGTATGTATATACTTCAAGTTTTGTAGATTAAATGCTCTATATGCTTATTTATGTTTCCTTGTTGACAGGGAAGTGGGAGACTTAGCATCCCAGACTTGCTTGATCAGCTGCCTTCCTTGCAACAGCTTCTTTTTCGCCTTCTGGGTTGCAAGGTAATATGGCCACGAGTCATATTATGCTATTTCATTGGTATAGCATTCTTGATGTTATTGGTATATTTCTGATAGTGTGTATTATTTCTGCAGCCACAAGGAGCCGCTTTATACAATAATTTGATTCATTATGCACTTTCAATTGTATGGATTATCTATAGCCCTCTAACATTATGCTGCTGTTTTGTTTCAATTGATTATCCGCTATACTGATGTTGTGCCTTTCTTAGATTGCAAGTGAAAGTGTGAAGCTGTATGTCTCAATTACTGATGGAATTCTCAAATTAGTTGATAAGGTGAGCTTTTTCTGTATGAGTGCTGGTGTTTCCCATCTGCCAAAGTAGAAATTGATGGCATCTAATTATCTTCTTTTGCAGTATTTTGAGATGCCTCGTCATGATGCTGTTAGAACACTTGAAATTTATCGGAAGTCTGAGAGTCAGGTACATATCTTTATGCCTGAGTGTCAATATGTAATTTTGATCCCTTCGGTCCTCTTATCCAACATCTATTCAACATTTAACCTTGTACGTTGCTGCAGGCAGACAGCTTAACTTCATTATTTGAGATCTGCAGGGAGCTTGACTTTGGAAGAGGGCAGAAGTACATTAAAATTGAAAAGGTATAAGAGGGAACATTTTGAGATAACATTTTGTGTCAAGTCTTTTGTTATGGTTGTGCCTTTCAATCGATTTTTTTTTTTTAATTTACCAACTTGCTTAATTTGCTTGAGATTCATGCTGCAGCCCCCTGCATCATTTATGACTGCCATGGAGGATTATGTGAAGGTGGCGCCACACATCTTCATGTTACAATGTACAGCAGTATGATGTCTCAAAGCTTCTATTTTGGCTATATGGGAAACTGTTTAATTATTCCTACATTTCATGTTCTTCCTGAATTTTTCATAAAAAAGAAAGAAAAAAAAAAAAAGAAACCCAACTTCCTTTTATACACCAAAATCTATTAGAATTAGGAAAGATGAACCAATATTCAGAATTTATTAACTTTGTTGCATTATTAGAAAACTGAGTAGTTTAGTCCCGATTTCTCAAAAACTAAGAGATGTAGTCTATGCCAGCCTTCTTAAAATTAACAAATATATAACTGTGCCATGCATATCTTACTTCTTGGGCTGATTTCACTATCTAAAATTGTTATCAAACAGATGGTGATCAGAATGTTGCTCGGATAGAAGCTCCAAAATTAGATGATGCTCCTGGAGCTAATGTGTCAACCGATAGACAAGACTCAGACCAGCCTGGGGCAGCACCCGAACCAGCAAGCAATGACCGAAGAGAGGCTGTAGCTACGCAGCAGCTAATCGACACCGAAGACACGCAACAGCGTACAGACCAAAGTGAGGCTGCTGCCTCACAACAGATTACTGACCTTCTGGTAATGGTTTTACTGAATTAATAACACTCTAGCATTCAATAGGATATTGTTCAAGTTGTATATTCTGATTTTTCAAATTTTTATTCTTGGAGGGCTTGGAAGAGCTAACCCAGCAGGTATCTGAAATGGATGAGAAGAACTCCCTCGCGCTGGCAATTGTTACTTCTGGTGAATTACTTATATTCTCTCTGAGCTCTTCATTGTTTCTTTTAAAGTACCCATTTGATGATCATTTTACAAGAACTAATTAAAGGTTTTATCTCGTGCTTTTTCACAGAAAACCAACCAAATTCCGAAAACAGCTTTACTATGGCATGCCAGACTATGAGTTGGGAGCTTGCACTTGTTACAGCACCAAGCTCTAATGTAGCTGCAGTTGCAGGGAGCAAACTGGTTAGTACTTCATGTCCCAAGGATTCATTGCGATTATCATTCGTCTCTTCTCATCATCCTGTGGTTGATGCGACAGATTAAGAATGGTTTATTGCTAACTATATCGTCAAGTGCAGGCTGGTGGCCTGGATAAATTAACACTGGATAGTCTATATGACGACGCGATAGCAAGAAATGCAAAAAGGAATAGTAGTAACACGGTGGGGCAGCAGGTGGGCTCCAATCCTTTTGAAGCAGATAGTTTGAACCAGGATCCATTTTCCGCTTCGAGCGGTGTAACACCCCCAGCTAATGCGCAAATGTCAGATATGATTCAACAACAAAATTTTATGACTCAGCAACAGCAGCAAGAGCAAAAGCAAGAGCAAGAGCCACAAATGATAGGCCAGAACGCAACCAGTTCTTCGAATCCATTTCTTGATCAGAGTTTGCCATCTCATCCACGTCAGGATCCTTTCTCTGGTTTGACTTAAGATACAAGTCAAATGTTAGGAAAATGATTAACATTTCCGTTCCAGGATGTAAACTTTGGAACATTGATTTTGTTGCCATGTGTATATATGTAGGTTCTCTCGTTTCTTTCATGTTTATTTATCCAACAGCCGTGAGAGATCGAACATTTTAGAGCTCTGTTAGAGAACAATACTAAATAAAGCCTTAAGCATGTAGCTTGTATGCCACACAAGCTAAAATTATGATTAAAAAAAAAAATTAAGAGGTGCAATGAAATAGAAAGCGTTGAATATCTCCCTCCCATTTGTATTTATCGATCATGGTTCAATAACTCAATTACAAACCTATAATGGTTTAGTTATATATATAGTTCTTCTCTAGTATACAGGCATGCTTTTAAGTCGTACGATTTAATAAAGTCAAATTTGAATGCTATTATATATTTTTTTGTCTGATCTTGGTTCAACCTAAAACACTATGAGAGCTTTTCTATAACTGGCGATTCTTCCCTTCTGGAGGTGGTTTTCTAGAGAAGATGATGATTGAACTACATGCAAATGGATGCTTGGGGACGGTGACGGCTAGAGAGGTCCTAAAATCACAAGAAACTATTATTAGAGGTGACACCGACGGTGGTTGATGACATAACTAACGGTCAAGTTAGGGGGAGGTAGGATGGAGTGAGGGTTTTAGAGTAACCCTAAAGCAAGAAGAAAGTTTAGTGTTTTTGAGATGAATAAGTCACTTACCTCATGTGAAACTAACATGACATTTTTAAGAGGAATTCCCTTGAGGGAATCTTTATGTCTATTTGGATAGGCGGCGAGCCGCCATTGGCAATCTCCCTCCTCATGTAGGATTTTTAAGTAATTTGGCTTCCTTTGTCGAGGAGCTTCAGTTTACTAGGGTTGGATAACTGTCGACGTGGGGTCAGTCTGGGTTTAGCAAGGTGTCCCTAACTCCAGTTGGCTTATTTTGAATGAGTCGATTGGGTGAGAAGCACATCTGCACATGGTCTTTATGAAGAGAGTGTTGGTGGCTTGTTTGTGGTCCTCTTTCCTTACCTCTAACTTGGGTGGCTTGTAGGGGATATTTAGGAGACAGTCTGTGTGGGGACTATACTGCCATGCAACAGTGCAGGCATACCATAAGAGGTATTTCATTATTCTCTAATAACTCAAGTAGTTGACGCCGTCTTCTGGAGATCGTCCCATCTCAACTTCCTCTTTTCGTCTTCCCCTTCTCAACTTTCCCTTTATTCTTTGTCACGGTCTTGAGTCATGTTCCCAACCATTTCTTTGTGGTCTTCCCTTTCATTCTCCCTTTTCAGCTTCTTTTTTATCCTTTGTCATGGTTTTGAGTCATACTCCCATGCGGCATGCCCTCAATACCTCTGATCTATATTTTACCACCAAGATATATGTATATATCTATGTTATGTACATGTATATGAAACTGTTGTTTAGCAAAACTAGTTCACTTTTAATGGCTAAGCGATTAAGTGTGAACACTGATATCTCTCATTGACATCATGTTTCTGTCTGACATTCAAGCTTTTATTTTCATTGAAATGAAATGCCACTAATTCTGTTTGACTTTAAGCTTTTATTTTAATTTTTTCATTAAAATAAATGACATCATTGTATTCTTTTTGAAGTTTCGGTGAAGTTTAGTTTTGGGTTTTTCCCTCTTTTTCTTTCCTTATTTTCCACATCTTTCTCTCGTCTTTCTGTTATTGTTGATCCTGTCAACAAACATATTAAGACAAATGGACGATTAGCATAAGCCGCTAACTTGATTAAGGGTGTATTTGGGATTGAGGTTGGGCAGCTGTAACTTAAAAGGTATAATACTAAAGTGTTTAGTACACACTAGTTGTTGTAACTTGAAAGCTATGCTGATATGATTTTTTACTTGTATAATAGAAAATATATTATTTCTTTAATAATTTTATCAAAATTATTATTTAAAAATTATATTTACTACATATTATTAATTTTTATTTCATAATTACAACTTTTTTCTATAATAGTTACAGCTTAAAAGTTACAGCACCTCAATTCCAAACAGGACCTAAGTTTCCATTTGGTTAAGTAATTGCAGATGAAAAATTAAAGGAATTATTTTGTAGAAAAAATATTATTTACAAATCATAAACTTCCATTTTGAATAAGTAATGCTCTAAATAAAACAAAAGAAACGAACAAATGCAAAACAAATGGACGACAGAAACGGCAACCAATGCTGCCATTTCACGCGTTTTATTTTCTAATATTTTTTTGTGGGGCCGACAACAAATAATAAAATAAGTTTAAAAAAGGGGAAAAATGCTCAAATATCTTCTAATAAAGGAAACCCCATCCACTCATCCTCCACTTGTTCTCCACCCACATCGTCCCCGGCCGTTTCACAACTCCACTCGTCCTCGTCACCAACCAACGCTCTAAACACTTCGTCCCCTCTATTTCCCATCCTCCACTCGTTCTCCACCCACATCGTCCCTCCATTTCACAACTCCACTCGTCCTCGTTGCCAACCAACGCTCTAAACACTTCATCCCCTTTGTTTCATTTCTCCACTCGTCCCCGTCCATTACTTTCTATCAATTCAAAGTAAAAAAAAAAAATCATAACAAATTTAATCCATCACTTTCTAACAATTTAAATTGAAAAAAAATTCTAGCAATTTAAATATATATAACACAACCAAAAACTAATTTTATTTGAATGTAGTGGAAAACTGAAAGTTATCGATTATTCGGCTACAATTTTATCAACGTTGTTGGCGTGGTCTTTGGCACCAAATTCAGATTTCTGAATGCTGGTTTTATTTCATTTTTTTTTCTGTTAATGCAAATGCAAATCTGAGTTCGTCAGATTTGGCTTCGTCCAGTTGGGGGGATAATGGTGTTGATGGCACAGAAGTAGCTTTTTGTCATTACTTTCTTCTTCTAAAGTTTTCTTTTCGTTACTTTTTCATTATTTTAATATTTTATTTGCATTATTTTAATTTTTTAAACAAAAAGAGAGACAGAAATAGGACCCATAGAAACGGCAGCGGGCGCTGTTGTTTCTGTTTTCCCTTTGTTCATTTAGCACTGCTAGTTCTGCTATTTAGACAATACCACAACAGAGGGAAGACATAAACGACATTGTTTCCTGTCATCTCTCTTTTCTATTATGGGAAAAAAATAAATATATAATGGTGCACAAGTGAATAAAGTGAAAAACTTTTTTTTTTTTTTGCTATTGGACAAAGGTTTTAACATGATGATTAAAGTGAAAGGCCATAACTCTATCTGCATCCCTTATAGTTGTTTATCACACAACTGATATATGCATTTCCAACTTTGCATTTGTTCGATTTCAATAACATAAAAAAAAAGTGGTCATAAGGAAGAAGAGAGAAAAGTTAGATCTGGATTTGTTTAATAGCAGAAAAAAAAAGTGAAACAAAACTAGTGGCAATGAATATGCAAACAGAGGGAGCTTGATAAAATTGTTGCTGATTGATTGGTAAGTTGGTCTCTCTCATACATTCAAATAAAGTTTTTGTTGTGTTCTATATATTTAAATGGTTAGAATTTTTTTAATTTAAATTGTCATGATTTTTTTTTACCTTGAATTGACATGAAGTAATTGATTAAATTTATAACAATTTCTGGATGGGTTTTATATATGTTAGGATTTTTTTTTTAATTTACATTGCTGGAAATAATCGAATAAATTATAACAATTTCTGGATGTGTTTTTATATATGTTAGGATTTTTTTTAATTTAAATTGCTAGAAATAATGTAATAAATTATAACAATTTATGGATGTGTTTTATATATTTAAATTGTTAGGATTTTTTAATTTAAATTGTTAGAAAGTAATGGATTAAATTTATAGCAATTTCTAGATGTGTTTTATATATGTTAGGATTTTTTTAAATTTAAATTACTGGAAATAATGGGATAAATTATAACAATTTCTGGATGTGTTTTATATGTTGAAATTGTTAGGATTTTTTAATTTAAATTGCTGGAGATAATGGAATAAATTATAAAAATTTGTGGACGTGTTTTATATATTTAAATTGTTAGGATTTTTTGTTACTGGACAAAAATGTTATAAAAGTTTCTAATTACTTATTCTTAATACAAATGTTAATTATTTTGTAGAAATTGAGAATTTAGAAAAGAGTAATGATATAGCCACAAACTCTTGTACAAACTTATTTTGTACAAACTGACGTGGCATGATAAGATTGGTTGAATTAAATATCACTTGGCCCATATGATTTGTTTTTATTATTTTATATTTTCATTCAACCAATGAATTAATGCCACGTCAGTTTGTACAAAATAAGTTTGTATAAGAGTTTGTGGCTGTATCATTACTCTTTAGAAAATGAGCATGCATTTGAAGAGTTGCAAGAAATAACAGCCAACAATGTAGATGAAATTGTTCTTGGAATGTTATTTAATAGTTATGAAGAAATGTTTGCATTTTACAAAGTCTATGGTAAAACAAGAAGAGTTTCCCGTAAATGTTCGAACTCCTTAGGAAGGGACTGATAGAATTGTAAAGTATGCGACATTTGTATGTAGTCATAGCGGCAAGTCAGAAAGGAAATCTACCAATGTATTGAAGTAGAAACTTGATGTGAAAAATGGTTGTGATGCAAAAATTAGAGGTTGTCTAAATGAAGATGGAAAATAGGTTCTTTGAACTTTAAATTTTCAACACAACCATGAATTATCCAGACAAAGTTAGGTATTAAACAAAATCAAACAAATTAACGAACAAAAACAGTTCATCTATGGAAGGAAAGTGAGAGGGAATGATAAGTGAACAAAACAAATAATTTTTTAAATTTAAGATGTTGATTTTTGTAATTATAATTTTTTTTATTATTCAAAAACAATGAAAATTGTTTCATAATTGTGATTGAATGATTGAGAATATGTATAACAATATAACTCTAATACGATCGAGCCGTTAGATTTGGGCGCACGTGAAAAGGACTACAAACACGTAAGCAGGTAGCCAAGTAGGCCCATTGGGATTGGGTGACAGCTAGCGAAGGCGTAACTGCCTGCCCCATTTTCGTTGGTGGAACTAAAACACAGGAGAGGGCTACCTTACAGATTCTGTAAGGTACAGCCCTCACGTGAATAGTGCTTGGCTGTGGGTAGGGATGGTAATTTTTCCCGATGGGATGGGATCCTGCGGGATCCCATCCCATTTGGGACGGGATTGGGACATTTTTTTATCTCAATTACATATGCAGGAGAGGAGTGGGATTGACAAATTCCGTCTCATCCCGTCTCATTACCGATTAAGAATAGAAATTTTTTCAATTGGGATGGGATCCCGCAAGATCCCATATCTTTTGGGATGGGATTGAGATATATTTTTGTCCCAAAAAAATATAGGGACGAGATTGAGACGTTTTTTCATCCCATTTGCATATACGGGATGGGACTGGGATTGGTAAATCCCATCCCATCCCGTCCCACTGCCAACCCTAGCTGTGGGCTCGTATGAGACCCACAACCAAGTTTGTGAGTGAGCTGTAACTTACAGAATCTGTAAGTTTGTGAGTGACCACAAAAGATACGCATTAATAGCTTTTGTTTGTCGGTGGAACTAAAACACAAGTGACCACTAAAAATGCCCGCCAGTTTTCATTTTTCATACACCACAAGAATTCTGAAGTCTTAGTGCCTCCAACCCCAAGGTATATGCGAACTTTCTTTTCTTGCTAATTAAGGCATGATTTGATTGGCTAGTTTTGTGTTGTGCATACCATCAGAGCTAACCATATCTATTATTCTGTATATTCTTATTTTTCGTGGCCACCGGATGCACGCAGGTGGTGACACAATGGAAACAATTCACGTAAAAGAGTCAACAATAATACGGCCTGTTTGGGAGAAATACGTCGACGAGACCAGGCATGGTGAGCAGATATCTGATGGCAGAGTTCTGCGAACCGGTGTGTTCCGTAAAAGCCTGGTGCGCGGGGGAACAGGAGCAGAAATATCCTGCTCGTCCACGAGCACGTCATCCGCGAGGTAAATTTCTTGTAAGAGGCATAAGGCCATTCCGGTTAGAGGTCGAGAGGCCAGGAGACCCGGTCGACGGCAGTTGGCAAGACCTGCTCTCCAGCCCGAGAATCTAGGCACGACATCCACGCTTTCCCCAGAACCGTGGCGTAACACGCAAGATCCCACGTTTGCCCATAACGCAGCATAACGCAGCATAACGCAGCAGTCGGAGTCCCATACCGTCCCCCAAAAAAGCGGAAACAAGATCTCACGAAACCACGACAGCCACGCTTTCCCCAGAACCGTGGCGTAACACGCAAGATCCCACGTTTGCCCATAACGCGGCAGTCAGAGTCACATACCGTCTCGAAAAAAGTGGAAAACTGGGATTCAGAGGAAGCCTATAAAAAGGTAGCCAACGAAGGTAAATGGGTTAGCATTTTTGAGATTAGAAAAGAAATTCTAAAAGAGAGAAAACAACCTAACAGCCATAAGATTTGTGGCAAGCGTTTCCCGAACCTTCATATCTGACTTGAGCGTCGGAGGGTTTGCGCCGGGAAAACAACCGGCGTACTCTGACCTGTCTGTGTGCGCAGGAACCTCTGGAGAAGAAGCCTTGCGAGGAGACCCCCTAGTCATGATGACGTTGATCGAGCAGAGATCCTGGTCGTAGAACGAGGAGAACCGGAATCTCGCATCAACATTTTGGCGCCGTCTGTGGGGAGCTGAAGTATTGCTCGCCTGCTCACCCTCAATCGAATGGACAAGTAGAAGCAGCCAACAAGACCAACAAGAGGCTTTTGAAAACCAGGCTTCGAGCAAAAAAGGGTGCGTGAGTTGACGAGCTGTCAGGTGTGCTATGGGCATACAGAACAACCCACAAAACCGCAACTGGGGAGACACCGTTTGCTTTGGCTTTCGGACATGAAGCGGTCGTGCCGGCTGAGATAGGAACGACTACACACCGGACAAATCATTTTAATGAGCAGGAGAACGACGAGCAGATATGTTTGAATCTTGATCTGCTAATGGAAAGGAGGGAGCAAGCAGCCGAGCGATCAGTCATTTACCAACAGAGGGTTGCTCGGTATTATAACCAGAAGGTGAACATACGGCAATTCAGGGTCGGAGACTGGGTACTGAGAAGAGTGAATCAGAACACCAAAGATTCGACTCAAGGAGTGCTGGGACCGAATTGGGAAGGGCCATATAGAGTCAAGCAGATAGTGGGACCCGGAGCTTACAAGCTGGCTCGCACGGACGGCCACGAGGTGAAACGCCCATGGAACGCAGCACACCTTCGAAAATACTTCCAGTAAGACTTGTTCACATTTGAAAGCTATTTTTGCTCATGTTCATTATCGTTTATCTTTCACGCTTTATGTCCAAACGATTTCATGTAAGTCGAATCCTGCCATTAGTGGAACGTCGAGGAATTTCTTTCGCTTGAAACCGAGAAAATTCCCAAAGGCATGCAAAGGCTCATCAAAATCTCAAAGCCTGTCTTAGGGCGAGACAGAAGCCAAGCATGCCAGGATCTGCTCAGCCACGAGAAGGCGAGCAGCATCCCAATCCTTGAAGAATCAAAGGCATGCAAAGGCTCGACAAAGTCTCAAAGCCTGTCTTATGGCGAGACAGAAGCCAAGCATGCCAGGATCTGCTCGACCACGAGAAGGCGAGCAGACTCCAAAGCATTCGAAGAAATTCCCAAGGCATGCAAAGGCTCGACAAAGTCTCAAAGCCTGTCTTATGGCGAGACAGAAGCCAAGCATGCCAGGATCTGCTCAGCCACGAGAAGGCGAGCAACATCCCAATCCTCGAAGAATCAAAGGCATCCAAAGGCTCGACAAAGTCTCAAAGCCTGTCTTATGGCGAGACAGAAGCCAAGCATGCCAGGATCTGCTCGACCACGAGAAGGCGAGCAGACTCCAAAGCATTCGAAGAAATTCCCAAGGCATGCAAAGGCTCGACAAAGTCTCAAAGCCTGTCTTATGGCGAGACAGAAGCCAAGCATGCCAGGATCTGCTCAGCCACGAGAAGGCGAGCAGCATCCCAATCCTCGAAGAATCAAAGGCATGCAAAGGCTCGACAAAGTCTCAAAGCCTGTCTTATGGCGAGACAGAAGCCAAGCATGCCAGGATCTGCTTGACCACGAGAAGGCGAGCAGCATCCCAATCCTCGAAGAACCCAATCCTCGAAGAACCCAAGGCATGCAAAGGCTCGACAAAGTCTCAAAGCCTGTCTTATGGCGAGACAGAAGCCAAGCATGCCAGGATCTGCTCGGCCACGAGAAGGCGAGCAGAATCCCAATCATCGAAGAACCCAAGGCATGCAAAGGCTCGACAAAGTCTCAAAGCCTGTCTTATGGCGAGACAGAAGCCAAGCATGCCAGGATCTGCTCGACCACGAGAAGGGGAGCAGACTCCAAAGCATTCGAAGAAATTCCCAAGGCATGCAAAGGCTCGACAAAGTCTCAAAGCATGTCTTATGGCGAGACAGAAGCCAAGCATGCCAGGATCTGCTCGGCCACGAGAAGGCGAGCAGCATCCCAATCCTCGAAGAATCAAAGGCATGCAAAGGCTCATCAAAGTCTCAAAGCCTGTCTTATGGCGAGACAGAAGCCAAGCATGCCAGGATCTGCTCGGCCACGAGAAGGCGAGCAGCATCCCAATCCTTGAAGAATCAAAGGCATGCAAAGGCTCATCAAAGTCTCAAAGCCTGTCTTATGGCGAGACAGAAGCCAAGCATGCCAGGATCTGCTCGGCCACGAGAAGGCGAGCAGCATCCCTATCTTTGAAGAATCAAAGGCATGCAAAGGCTCATCAAAGTCTCAAAGCCTGTCTTATGGCGAGACAGAAGCCAAGCATGCCAGGATCTGCTCGGCCACGAGAAGGCAAGCAGAATCCCAATCCTCGAAGAATCCAAGGCATGCAAAGGCTCGACAAAATCTCAAAGCCTGTCTTATGGCGAGACAGAAGCCAAGCATGCCAGGATCTGCTCGGCCACGAGAAGGCGAGCAGCATCCCAATCCTTGAAGAATCAAAGGCATGCAAAGGCTCATCAAAGTCTCAAAGCCTGTCTTATGGCGAGACAGAAGCCAAGCATGCCAGGATCTGCTCGGCCACGAGAAGGCAAGCAGAATCCCAATCCTCGAAGAATTAAAGGCATGCAAAGGCTCGACAAAGTCTCAAAGCCTGTCTTATGGCGAGACAGAAGCCAAGCATGCCAGGATCTGCTCGACCACGAGAAGGCGAGCAGACTCCAAAGCATTCGAAGAAATTCCTGAGGCATGCAAAGGCTCACCAAGTCTCACAGCCTGTTTTATGGCGAGACAGATGCCAAGCGTGCCAGGATCTGCTCGACCGCGCGAAGGCGAGCCGAATCCCAGGCATTGAAGAATCTTCAAAGGCGTGTGGCAAAACCATGAGCAAAGCCGGAACCTACTCGTCTAGTCAAAGACAAGCAGATTCTCAAACGAAAATTAACTCATAATTACAACATAAGAAAGTAATCAAAAAACATTTTTATTAATTTGTTAATAATTAACAGAGAGGATTTGGTTTTCCTAATGAGGACGGACTCTTGGGTTGCCAGCATTTAACAGCGCCGAATCCCGAGGGTCTCATAACCGTCGGTTTGAAATTCAAATGGAGGGGAGGATTTCTGCCACGTCACCTCGTCCGCAATTAAATGCGACGTGATTCTTGGCAGCCTTTTCCAATCCCACGCGAGCGAGTACTAACGAGTTTCTACTGCTGGTCCACTACATTACCCAACACCAGAAACTGGGGGACCGGTGTTTGGGAGAAATACGTCGACGAGACCAGGCATGGTGAGCAGATATCTGATGGCAGAGTTCTGCGAACCGGTGTGTTCCGTAAAAGCCTGGTGCGCGGGGGAACAGGAGCAGAAATATCCTGCTCGTCCACGAGCACGTCATCCGCGAGGCAAATTTCTTGTAAGAGGCATAAGGCCATTCCGGCTAGAGGTCGAGAGGCCAGGAGACCCGGTCGACAGCAGTTGGCAAGACCTGCTCTCCAGCCCGAGAATCTAGGCACGACATCCACGCTTTCCCCAGAACCGTGGCGTAACACGCAAGATCCCACGTTTGCCCATAACGCAGCATAACGCAGCATAACGCAGCAGTCGGAGTCCCATACCGTCCCCCAAAAAAGCGGAAACAAGATCTCACGAAACCACGACAGCCACGCTTTCCCCAGAACCGTGGCGTAACACGCAAGATCCCACGTTTGCCCATAACGCGGCAGTCAGAGTCACATACCGTCTCGAAAAAAGCGAAAAACTGGGATTCAGAGGAAGCCTATAAAAAGGTAGCCAACGAAGGTAAATGGGTTAGCATTTTTGAGATTAGAAAAGAAATTCTAAAAGAGAGAAAACAACCTAACAGCCATAAGATTTGTGGCAAGCGTTCCCCGAACCTTCATATCTGACTTGAGCGTCGGAGGGTTTGCGCCGGGAAAACAACCGGCGTACTCTGACCTGTCTGTGTGCGCAGGAACCTCTGGAGAAGAAGCCTTGCGAGGAGACCCCCTGGTCGTGATGACGTTGATCGAGCAGAGATCCTGATCGTAGAACGAGGAGAACCGGAATCCCGCATCAACACGGCCTGCTCAAGAAACCCCCAGACATTGCCTACGGTTGAGTGATTTAAACCTGCAGATGCCGGAAATTCACATCCCCTGTGTGTATTTCTACCGGCGGCCAAATTATCCTTGCAATTTCTTTGAAGGTGGTTTACTGAAGGAGGCTTTGAGTAAAGTTCTTGTCCCGTTTTACCCCTTGGCCGGAAGATTGGGTAAAGATGAAAATGGCAGAATTGAAATAAAATGTAACGGAGAGGGAGTTTTATTTATTGAAGCTAAAACGAGTTGTGTCACTGATGATTTTGGCGACTTTGAATCAAGCTTGAAGCTCGTGCAACTTGTTCCACCTGTTGATCGCACGAAAGATGCATATTTTCATCCACTTATTATGGCACAGGTAGAAGAATAAGAACAAAAAGAGAGCTCGTGTGTTTCCTCATTTTATTAAAATGAAATTGAGAGCTACTTCATCAAAAGAATTATTCATAATACTCACTCAAACTTAGTCACTTTATTTCTTTATAGGTAACGCATTTTAAGTGTGGAGGAGTTTCTCTTGGACTTACGACGCATCATACGCCAATGGACGGAACTACGGCATATCACTTCATGAACTCATGGGCTGAGATGGCGCGTGGCATTCCTATTAGCGTTCCACCAATCTTTGATCGAACTATACTAGATGTTGGAGTCCCAACTTCTCCATCATTTCACCACATCGAATACGATCCCCCTCCTTCCATGAATACTCCTACTCAAAATCCTCAAGCCATTTCCACTACAATCCTGAAATTATCACCTGATCAAATGAACATCCTTAAAGAAAAATCTAAGGGAGATCACGGATCCACTGTCAAGTATACTAGATTTGAGATTGTAACAGCACATATATGGCGCTGCCCATGTAAAGCACGAGGGTTGTCTGTTGATCAAGCTACCAAGTTAGAGATTCCCACATCTGGGCGATTTAAATTGAATCCTAAAATTCCACTTGGGTATTGTGGCAATGTAAACTTCAGGGCCACACCAATGGCCTTGTCAGGTGATATTCAATCGGAATCATTAAATTGTACAACAGAGAGAATTCATGAAGCAATTAAATTGAGGGATGACAAGTATATGAATGGGGTCGGCCGGTGTTTACGATGCCTTTGTTCGGCATGGACGGAGATGTTTTCATTTTACCGGGTCCAACCAATGATGGGAGCTGGTTGGTGGTTGTAGACATGGAAACTAACCACTTGCAGCACTTCAACAAGTATTTTTATGATATCTTTCCGTAATCCCACGATGTAATATCTTTGGGTGTTGTGTTGATACTAACCATCTTATTATTTGCTGGTATGTTTGTAATAACGAACACCCTTTTGTCCTTTCGAAATGATTAATGAACTGCTTGAATGCATTGAATATAGAGAGCTGCTAAAACTGAGAATTGGAGAATTGATGATCATACAAAAGCTTATCTCAGGCATCATTCACGACTTTGGACTGGACAGCCAAGAAAATTCTGTTAGCTTATAGGATAATAGCGTCAAGGCCCCTAAGTTTCTGCCTCTTATTAACCAAATTACATTTTCTTCTATTTCTCAAATATGCCCATAATCCCGGCAAAAATATAACTGAAATAACTTTTGTATCGTTATGATCTAATACAACTATGATAAAAAAATCTATTTTCGATAAAAACGTACAAATTATAAGTAACTTTGTTCTTCATTCAACAAAACAAGAAAACTTGAAAACACAAACTCAGTCAAATTTTTCAGTAACAGTTTTATCTCTCGCCAAAGCAGAGTGTTAAGACATTAAAGGCAATCTCATTGAAACATATAAAACCATGCGCAATAATAATTTTTTAACTTAAAACTTTATGAATTATGATTGGTGATTGCAATGCGGACTTACTGAACAACACAGGTCAAAACTCAATTAAAAAATAATAATACATCAATTTCAAGCCCAACGTCGTCATCTGAAACACTACAAAGAAAATTCTAATCAAACACCAATAGATGAACCATCACTTGGTTAGTATCAGAACCTTATTCTTAGCACAGATGTTTAATATTAGATAATTATTAGCTCATTAAAGCTGTACTCGGATAAAAATGGCAGTAAAAAGACACTGATAATATTGTCTTCAAAACAGGCAAGAGCAACATCTTGACTGTCAACTTACAAGACACCAAACAAACTAGGAAACTGCATCACTTCAAAACTCTAACATGACGGTTAAACTGTTTGCTCAGCTTGTAAGATTTAAATCACATTTACATTTACAGGAATCCTCCCTTGGGCATCACATCAAAACTCTAACATGACGGTTAAACTGTTCGCTCAGCTTGTAAGATTTAAATCACATTTACAGTATGATGCCCAAGGGAGGATTCCTGTTTCACTATATGGCCTGAGTACAGTCTTCTCACAATATGTTCCAATGAAAAATTAAAGTTATATTGAACCAACCTATTTCTGGAATGATATTGAGTAGGTGCCAGTGTTCGGATCTTTAACAGCTTTGAAGTTGTTGGTGCTCATCCCAAAACGGCCCAGGATAGAGTTACCCATTTCTTTTAGCTTTCCTGCTCAAAGGAAACAATTTCACATTTTGGTTAATGAATAACTGATGAAGCATGCACACAAAAGCATAAGAAATGTCGGATGAAAATTGTAGCCTAGATGTTTGTCAAGACGAAGAATTAGGTAATCTAATTATATATAACCATTATTCTAATACAAATCCTTTTCTGACAACACAACTCCCCCACCCTCTGTGTGTACCGATGATAACCCTTCAAATAAAATGACTTCACTGTATGACTAGTAGGAAATGGCTCTGCACATACCAAAGCATGAGCACAGGCATAGAATCCTTGTTTGTCAAAGGTGTGTCATACCCAAAAAATTATATAAAAAAGAGAAAAAAGAAGACATCAAACAGGACCAAACAACCATTGAGGATCATATAAAATATCTCTTTTCAGTAGTGTGGTCGGTATTAAACTTCAAACTTTGAAATACTTCCTCCACACTCAAATTGAATTTTCTACACCCTCCGAAAACTTCTGTTTAATCCTCACATTTAATTGAAAGATGTTGGGGGTAAAGCAGATTCTATAAACAAGTAACAACTATCACTTCCCATGCATGTTATGTTCCAAAACCAATTAATTCTTTCGATCATCAAACACCTAGTCCTTACAGACTATCTCAAGGAAGCATGCTCAAAATCTCATTCACAACAATAACTTCACTTAGTCCAACCTACAATTTTAATTAATTAATCTTCTCTTTCCATTATCTGTTCCAACTTCTAGCTGCATGTAAGAATTCATCTACTTCTTACTCGGAGGTATTAACGGACCATCATAAAAAGCAGTTTGCAAAGACATGAAATTGCATATGGCTATGAGTTCTCAACAATGTAACAACAAATATACTATAAAGGCACTAATAATAAGGGTGAACTGGTTAAAAAGTAATGAAAAAACGAAGTCTAGATGCCTCATTCATTTGCTCCAATTGATGAAGATGGAGAATGGTGTGCCTCAGAAACAGTCTTAAATTTTTGTTTCAACGTCTTCCAACAACCAACTCTGCAGGCAGAGATGTATCTCCGTGATGCAGGATGCACATGTATTTGGGTGGAAACAAGTGGACTTGCTAATGAGAAGCAAGAGAGTTCCATCAGCGTACACTCAATTTGGGTTAAAGGTCTTGATGGAACCTTATTTCACCAAGAGATCTTCAGTCCTTATATGATTGTAAATTCCTATTTCTGTATCGACAGCTTTCTTTACTGCCATTTATATCATTCTTTGATACGCACTAATGTTTCACAGTTTCTTAATGAGAAGAAAATGAAATCGCAGAAGAAAATCATTGCCAAGCTTACCAATCATCTCTTCCTTCATCTTTTCAAGTTTTTCCTCTGCCAGTGGCTGCAAACGAAGAATGGTTCTCTTGGCTTGATTATTTGAAGGATCAAATTCCAAGATTTTCTTCATCTGTGATAGAAAAAATGAAGAAAAGTTCAAAGAAAATGACATTTGAAATTAGAAGTAGTTATGAAGGTGCCACAAATCAGCCTGTGAAATGTAAAGAACTTCATGGAAGGTCGACAAAAAAATACAAGACTCAGGGTTCAAAACCAAACTACATAATCCAACATAGAATGAACAAGAAACTAAAACGTATTTGTTATGTGAATGACAACAATCATCAAATCCTGAATACCAGCAATAGCCTCTTCAAAGTGTTCAAGCTTTTCATGTGCCTCTGCTCTTCTGATCAGAGCTTTCATATATGTAGGATTAAGCTCCAATGCCTTTGTGCATTCTTTGATAGACTCCTCGAATTTTCCCTAATGTAAATTATCATCAATCTGGAGTTAGAAAGACTATAGGAATCTTGGATGCAAAACAAACAGCATGAACCGCAGATTCCACAGGATAAACAAAAGTTGGCAGATTTTAAAATATGAAGTACTTCTCCATAAATTTCTATCTTCATTTACCATCTGAACTTGAACATCATCATGTCTATTTGATAACAATACAACAAATCAGAAGGAGAAAGGATCAGATCCACTCAAAGTAAACTCCAAAGGTAATAGTAAAATGAACTACTATAGAGAATAAGGTTTTCGGAATCTAATAAAAAAAATGCATTATAAACAATGCTAAACAAACCGGGATGAAATCAGAACATAAACAAACAGACTGACTGACAGAACTCAAAAACATCAAATGCCTCATGCTTTACTAATTTCTTCTTTAGTAACAACGCTGTCACATTTAGCAATTCACATTTTCTAAATCCTTTAATACTTTAGGATGCACAAACAAAACAAAGTGTTGTTATTGAATGAAATGTGGATAAAAGAGTAACATACAAGCTTCAAAAAGCATATTCCACGATTTGAATGGCATATGGAACGCAGCTCTGCCATTTCCGGCGCCGTCGCCACTTCCTTCTTCCCCGATGCCGACTGCCCTTCCTTAGCCTCCGGCGCCGAAGCCAATTCCGCTCTCTCCGGCACCGATGCCACTCGCAAAGCTACCTCATACTGTAACAACGCCTCCTCATATTTACCTTCACCAAACAACTTATTCCCTTCGAGTTTCGCCTCATTCGCTTCATTTAACTAAAAGAACAAAAAGCAGAATATATATTGTAAACAGGACAGCTAAAATATTGAAGTATTTTCACACATTTTCATTAACTGTAATGCATCATTTGTAACTAATAAAGAGAAAATAAAGGGAACTATATATGAGAGTATCAAGGAGAATAATGGAAGAGATTGTTGTTAGTAACTTGTGGAGAGTATCATGGAGCTTGAGATTATCTGATATGCCCCCGCAAGAGGGTGTTGCCATTGGCGACACCCATCTTGAACCTTAATTCAGAAAATGGTTGCTTGGAGAGGGGTTTGGTTAGGCTATTAGCAAGTTGATCTGCTGCAGATATATAAGATACGCGCAATAGCCCTTTGTTGACCCAATCGCGAACAAAATGATAAGCAAGATCAATGTGTTTTACCCTTGAATGAAAGACTGGATTGCAACACAAATAGGTAGTTTCAATATTATCACAATAAATGGTAGGAGTTTGACTCAATTGAAGGCCAAGTTCTTGAAGTAGATTCTGAACCCATCAAACTTCAAAGGCTGCATTTGCGACAGCCAAGTACTCAGCTTCTGTTGTGGAATGAGCTATTGATTTTTATTTGTTCGAACGCCATGAGATAGGATTGCTGCCTAGATAAAGCATATAGGCTGATGTAGAATAAATAGATTCATCCCCACCCCAATCAGCATCAGAGTAAGCATGAAGAAGACATGGTGAATTCCGTTTAAGAAATAAGCCATAAGAAGCAGTGCTCTTTAAGTAATGAAGAATACGTTTAACTGCTTGCCAATGAAAAACACTCGGGCTATGCATAAATTGTGACAACTTACTAACTGCAAATGAAATGTCAGGCCTTGTGAAGGAGAGATATTGAAGAGCACCAACAACTTTCCTGTATTCTGTAGCATCTGCGGAAGTTGCACCATCAAATAACTTCAACGATGCGGTGGAACATAAAGGAGTTGACACTGGCTTAGCTCCACACATATTAGTTTTGGAGAGAAGATCACATATATACTTATGTTGTGACAAAAACAGACCAGCAATTGTTGGAATGAGTTCTATACCCAAAAAGTAGTGTAAATGGCCAAGGTCCTTAATTGAGAATTTCTTTGCTAACAAGTGAACAAATTTAGATAGAAAATTACCATTGTTGCCAGTGAGGATAAGATCATCAACATAGACCAAAAAGAATGCAGTGATGCCCCCGTGATTGTAAATAAATAAAGAAGCATCGGAGATAGCATTGTGAAAGCCAATTTGATGCAAGAAGGAATATAGTTCTTGGTACCAGGCACGGGGTGCTTGTTTTAACCCATATAATGCTTTTCGTAACTTGCAAACATGATTGGGAAAATGATGATTAGTGAACCCAGGGGGTTGAGACATGTAAACTGCTTCTGAAAGTGTGCCATGGAGAAAAGCATTGTTGACATCTAGTTGTTGGAGCGGCCAACCATTAGCAAGAGCAAGACAAAGGATGAAACGCACGGTTGTAGGCTTGACAACGGGACTGAAAGTTTCGGAGTAGTCAACATCGACTCGTTGATGAAAACCTTTGGCGACTAAGCGAGCTTTATAGCGCTCTATAGTGCCATTTGGATGTCGTTTGATGCGAAAAAACCATTTGCAGCCAATGATGTTTTGCGATTGTAAATAAGGAACTAGTTCCCATGTCTGATTTTGGATTAAAGCTTTATATTCACATATCATTGTAGCCTTCCAGTTGGGATCTTGTAAAGCATGTGCAACTGATGTTGGTTCGAAAGTATTAAGTAGGGGATGTTTGGTGGTAACGAGAGTGAGTTTATGTTTAGGCTTGAAGATATTATTTTTCGCTCGAGTTATCATATGGTGGTTTGGCCTAGTTTGCGATGTTGAATTGGTTGAGTTGGAATCTTGATCTAATGAGTTTGAGGATAAATGTGATGTAGGCATGGTGGGCAAAGGATCTGTCTCGATGGATGAAGGACTAGTCGCTGGAGAATCAGTTATGGCATCAACCTGCAAGGAAGTATTTTGAGTGGCACCATTATCTGCATCAAACGTGTTAGAAGAAGATACAAGTGGAGAAAAATTGGCTGCCATAGATGGAGTCTAATTAGAATAAGAAGAAGTGGAAACACGAGTTTGAGATAAATCTAAACCATGACAAGGAAAAGTAGATTCATAAAAAATAACATGACGTGATATATACGTACGATTAGAAACATGATCAAAACATTTATAGGCACTTTGTGAAGTGCAATATCCTAAAAAGATACAAGCTTTAGACCTAGGTTCCAGTTTGAGTGGAATATGGATGTAGCCAAGGGAAACACTGACATCCAAAAATTTTGAGTTTATTGTAATTAGGTTCACCACCAAAAAGTGTTTCATAGGGACTTTTTAACTTAAGAATATTAGTGGGTAAGCGATTAATCAAATATACAGCTGTATGAAAAGCATAAGTCCAAAAACGTATAGAAAGAGATGCTTGATGTAGTAAGGTAAGACCTGTTTCTACAATGTGACGATGACGTCGTTCACTAGTACCATTATGCTCAGGGGTATATGGAGTTGATGTGAGATGTGAAATGTCACATTTACTGAAAAATGGTTTCAATTTTATAAATTCTCCACCACCATCTGAGAAAACAGAAACAATGGAAGTCTTAAAAAAAATTTCAACTAAGATTTTAAAATTGATAAAGATATCGTACACATCAGATTTTTGTTTCATTGGGTAAAACCAAATATATTTTGTAAAATGATCCACGAATATAACGTAAAATCGAAAATTATCATGGGAAGTAATAGGCGCAGGACCCCAAACATCTGTGTAAATAAGCTCTAAAAGTTTGGAGCTTGAAAGAGAATTTTCAACAAAAGGGAGTCTATGGCTTTTATAACTAGCACATGAATTACAAAAGGAATCAGATTTATTTCGTGTTACCGTCAAAGAATTTTTATTAAGAATATATTGTAGAATCTGAAATGAAGGATGGCCTAGTTGTTGATGCCAAGTAGAAGTTGAAGTTGATCTTGACGCAAATACTAAAGGACTTTTGATTGAAGAAGACAACAAAGGCCACTCGTACACTCCTTCCTTATTCAGGCCGCGCATGAGAACTGTTCCCGTTAGCTGATCCTTCACAAGAAAACACGAGTCAAAAAATTCAATTGAGACTTTATTGGTTTTACAAAGTTCGGATACAGAGATCAATTTTTTTCGGATACTGGGAACACATAGTACATTTGATAAAGTAATGGGTTTTGAGGTAGAGGAGAATGTAAGCGAACCAATATGAGAGATGGGCAAACCTGAGCCATTGCCTATTATTACTTCATCAGAACCTGTGTAAAGAGCATGCTGAGATAAATTGTTAACGTCAGTAGTGACGTTGTGTGAAGCTACAGAATCAAGAAGCCAGGTTTGGTTCGGATTCAGAGACGGACTGCTGTAGTTGCATATTGGGACACCTGGATAAGGTATCTGTGTATTTGTTGATGTTGCTGTAAAGTTGGCTATAGGGTTGGAAGTTTGAGCTTGCAATCTTGCATAATAATTATATCGATCAGAACATTTCTTAGCACTGTGTCCTTTTTGGTGACAAATTTGACAAGTGCCTTGGTAACCTTTCCTGCGATTTGGTTGTTGATTCCAATTGTTTGATGGGTAAGGATTAGGACCTGAGTATCTTTAGTTATTTTGGAAGGTTTGAGATGGATTTAAACTAGGTGGTGTTGATGGAAAAAATGGTTGAAGAGGTGCTCGAGGATTTTGAGAATAGTGTGAGAAATTATTATAATTTCTTTGTGTAGCATGGGCTGATATGACGGGGTTGTATGGTGTTTCTTCTGTTCGCGAGGATTGCAAGGATACTTCGACATCAACGAGTTTGTCACGCAGGTCAAGGAAAGTAATTGGTGTGTCTCTAGCTTGAATAGCTGCAACAATTTCTTTGAATTCAGGTTTAAGTCCATTAAGAATCATAACAGTGAGGTCAATTTCGGAGACCGGAGTATCAACCAATGCAAGCTCATTAGCCATCGTTTTCATACTCTGTAAATACTCAGCTACAGGCCTGTTTTCTTGCTTCATTCGTGACATACGGCCTTTGAGATTAACTACATGGGTTCTGTTGTGGCTTTGAAATGTTGATGTGAGTGTAGTAAGGGCACCGATGGAGTTTGCAGCTGAAGCAATAAGAGAAGCAATTTCTGGTTCTACTGATGCAATTATTGCATTTAGAATAAATTGATCTTGGTGCTGCTATATGGTGTAAGCAAGATTAATGGTTGCTTTTCCATCATCACCGGTTATTATTGGAAGGGGACACTTTATTGCACCTGTAACAAAACCATGAAGATCATATCCTATTAGGACAATGTTTAATTGTGCTCTCCAGGTCATAAAGTTGTATTGATTCAACTTGAGAGAAAGTTGTGAGGATGTATTTATAACAATCAGGTTGCCTGCAGAATTGAACGCGCCATCAGAAGAAAAAAAGGCAGCAGACACAGGAGAGGAAGAGGTGATTAAGGTTGAGCTAGAAGCCATGTTATAGGTTTACTCGTAGGAGAAATTAATTGCTCTGATACCATAAAAGAACAAAAAGCAGAATATATATTGTAAACAGGACAGCTAAAATATTGGAGTATTTTCACACATTTCCATTAACTGTAATGCATGTATTTATATACATCATTTGTAACTAATAAAGAGAAAATAAAGGAAACTATATATGAGAGTATCAAGGAGAATAATGGAAGAGATTGTTGTTCGTAACTTGTGGAGAGTATCATGGAGCTTGAGATTATCTGATATTAACGCTTTCTACATAAAATCAATCATTAATTCATCAATCATTTGCTTCACTAGCTGAATTTACCAAAACTAGTAAAACTGAAATGATAATAACAAAATGCGGAAATGAAAAACTTGGCTCAATTCGTTGTCGTTTAGAGCAACAGGCTGTTCTCCTCCCCCTCGTTGTCGTCGCTGACGTCGCGTTCGTCGGATTTGGCTCATTCAGATCTCTGAATGCTGGTTTTATTTTATTTTTCTTCTGTTAATGCAAATGCAGATTTGAGTTCATCGGATTTGGCTTCGTCCGGTTGGGGGCATAATGGCGCTAATGGCATAGAAGTAGTAGCTTTTTGTCATTACTTTCTTCTTCTAAAGTTTTTTTTTCGTTACTTTTTTATTATTTTAATATTTTATTTGCATTATTTTAATTTTTAAAATAAAAAGAGAGATAGAAGTAGGGATGGCAATGGGGAGGGGAGGGGAGGGGACCAATCTCCCCATACCCATCCCCGATATTTTACATATGTCCCCGTCCCCTCCCCGTCCCCATCAGAATTGCTTGAGAGAATCCCCATCCCCTCCCCGAATAATAACAGGGGATCCCCGAGGGTCCCCGGTCCCCGAATAACTAATAGTCTAATACATTTTTTTTATTTTCGATTTTAAATTAATCATATTAAAATAAACTCATACCGCTATTGTAAGCTCGTAACCAACTTTGACAGCACATTAAGGCCTCCAATGTGCTTGGATGAAGTCTGTTATGGTATGGGCTCACAACTCTACCACTAGTGTTAAAAGCTGATTCATAAGCAACTGTTGTAATTGGAATTGCCAAAATATCTCTAGCAATTCGAGCTAATGTAGGATACCTATTAGCATTTGTCTTCCACCAACTCAAAATATTAAAATCTTCCATCCGAGGTATAACTTTCTCATCCAAATATGAATCTAATTCATCTGCAACAACTGCACAATCTCCATTGTTTACATAATCATCAAAACCTATCATCCATTTGGTTGCTTTCTTATAAGAATCCCCTGTAGATCTAGTAGAAGAACTACTACCAGTATAATCAAAGCAATAAACAGTTGGTGAAAACTTCAATTAATACTCTTCAACTAATTCCCGGCAAAAGGTGACCACTTTCCCAACATACAACTATTTTGATATTTATTATTTTTAACAATATTTATAATTTTGTTATTTATTTATTAGTAATTTTAAAAATAAAAATAAAATTAAAAATTAAAATGGGGAAATGGGTAGGGGATGGGGATTCCACCTCATCCCCGTCCCCTCCCCGAATAAAAAATTGGGTAAAAAATTTTCCCCGTCCCCTCCCCGAAAAAAAAATTGGGTATAAAATTATCCCCGTACCCTCCCCGAATGGGGAAAATCCCCGAGGGTACCCGTCCCCGTGGGGATTTTTGCCATCCCTAGATAGAAGTAAGACCCACAGAAATGGCAACAGGCGCTGCCGTTTCTGTTGTCCCTTTGTTCGTTTAGCCCCATTAGTGCTGCTACTTAGACAATACCACAATAAAGGGAAGACACGACAGCATTTCCTATCCTCCCTCTCTTCTATTAAGGGCCCATAATAAGTTTAAAAAAATAATATATAATAGTGCACATGTGTGAATAAAGTGAAAACTTTTTTTTTGGCTATTGGATAAGAGTTTTAACATGATTATTAAAGTGGAAGGCCATAACTTTATATGCATCTCTTTTAGTTGTTTATCACACAACTGATATCTGTATTTCCAGCTCTATATTTGCTCGATTTCAATAACATAAAAAAGGGTCATAAGGAAGAAGAGAGAGAAGTTAGATCTTGATTTATTCAATAGTGGGAAAAAAAAGTGAAACAAAATCAATGGCAATAGATCTGCAAACAAAGGCAGCTTGATAAAATTGTTGATAATTGATTGATAAGTTGGTCTCTCTCATACATTCAAATAAAGTTTTTGTTGTGTTCTGTATATTTAAATGGTTAGAAAAATTTTAATTTAAATTGTAAAAATTCATAGATTTGTGCTTTTTATATATTTAAATTGTTATGGATTTTTTTTTTTACTTTCAATTGTTAGGAAGTGGAAGGCCATAACTTCATATGCATCTCTTTTAGTTGTTTATCACACAACTAATATCTGCATTTCCAGCTCTGCTTTTGCTTGATTTCAATAACATAAAAAAAAGCAGCCATAAGGAAGAAGAGAGAGAAGTTAGATCCGGATTTTTTCAATAACAGAAAAAAAAAAGTAAAACAAAACCAATGGTAATAGATCTGCAAACAGAGGCAACTTCATAAAATTGTTGTTAATTGATTGGTAAGTTGGTCTCTCTCATACATTCAAATAAAGTTTTTGTTGTGTTCTGTATATTTAAATTGTTAGAATGTTTTTAATTTAAATTGTAAAAATTCGTAGATTTGTGCTTTTTATATATTTAAATTGTTATGATTTTTTTTTTTACTTTGAATTGATAAGAAGTAATGGATTAAATTTATAGCAATTTTCTGGATGTGTTTTATATATGTTAGGATTTTTTTAATTTAAATTACTGGAAATAATAGAATAAATTATAACAATTTATGGATGTGTTTTATATATTTAAATTGTTAGGATTTTTTAATTTAAATTGTTGGAGATAATGGAATAAATTATAAAAATTTGTGGATGTGTTTTATATTTAAATTGTTAGGATTTTTTGTTACTGGACAAGAATATTGTAAAAGTTTCTAATTACTTATTCTTAATACAAATGTTAATTATTTTGTAGAAATTGAGAATTTGGAAAATGAGCATGCATTTGAAGAGTTGCAAGAAACATGAGTCAACAATGTAGATGAAATTGTGCAACCGAAAAAATATGAGCCAACTCTTGGAATATTATTTAATAGTCATGAAGAAATGTTTGCATTTTACAAAGTTTATGGTAAAACAAAAAGAGTTTCATGTAAAGGTTTGAACTCCTAAGAAAAGGGACTGATAGAATTGTAAAGTATGCGACATTTGCATGTGGCCGCAGCGGAAAATCAGAATGGAAATCTACTAATGTATTGAAGCAGAAACTTGATGTGAAAAATGGTTGTGATGCATAAATTGGAGGTTGTCTAAATGAAGATGGAAAATGGGTTCTTCGAACTTTAAATCTTCAATACAACCATGAATTGAGTGTAGACAAATTTAGGTATTAAACAAAATCAAACAAATTAACGAACAAAAATAGTTCCTCTATGGAAGGAAAGTGAGAGGGAGAGAGTATGTACGAGTGAGAGGTGACGACAAAAGAAATTTGCAAAAAAAAGTCTACAAAATTCGTAGATTTATTAGCTCTGTGCTGCATCAACGACAAATAAAAATCTGCAAGGTTAGTTGGCGTGGTCACAGTAGAGAAGAGATAAGGTTGGTTAGCCGGTTCTGTGATGATAGAGAAGAGATGAAAAATCACAAAATTTATTTTGTGAAAGACAATTAGAGATAAGGTAAAGAAAAGATAAGGTTTGCTCTGATATCATTTTTGGACTTCTCTTTTTTTTTTATATATTTACTTTTTTAAAGTAAATGTAGGCCCACAAAAAGGAAATGATAAATGAATGAAATGATAGCAAGTGGCTTCAAACAAAATTCAAGCTACAAGTACAAGTCTAACTCATAATAAAAAATTATCTCAAGGATTGAGAGTCATCGTAAGTTCATGTCATTAGTCCAATAATTACTCTCAACACGATAATCTTCTCAACTCTATTTGTCAAAGACCACAAAATTGTTGACAATTAAACCAAATCAACCTCAAGTCCTCATCATCAGTTTCAATCTAACTCTAAGGGATCAAGATTCTCTCCTGATCTGATCTCCTCCTGATTAAAAATATATGTGGTGATTGATAGTTAATGAATAAAAAAAATAAAGAAATTAAATCATATTTATACACTATTACTTAAAGACACATGACATAAGATCTTTAAAAACCCATGAGAGCTTAGATCAGGAGAGGGTCATTGTCCAACTCTAAGACTAAGACAAAGGCTAAAGAGACTCGTGGCTGTTGCATCAACTCTACCCCATTCGAGATCAATACTTTGATGAAAAAATTGTAGCAGAGCTACCAAACTTGAGTAATACAAATTCAAATATGTTAGATGACAGGGCAGCATACTTAGCATTTATTAGTGTTCCGAAAGTTTAAAGTGGTCAGCCTTATCTCTTATCTTATGATTAATTCAAGTTTTTTACTTTTACATTTATCAAGATCAAGATAAAGATAACTATTGTGATGGCTTATCGTGTTTCTTGTAAAGCACTATAAATGTAATGATTATGTGGAGAATTAAATATAACAAAAAAAAAGGTGCTTTATTTCTTTTCCAAAAGGTGCTTTATTTCTTTTCCAAGCCCATCTTTATAATTCTAGTGTACATATTGATCCGGTACCTAAATTATTCAATAGCCATATTTGCATTGAGCGTGAATGTGACTTTGAAATTTTAGAAAACCAAACAACTTGGATAAGGTAGTTGATTCCGTGTGTGGAATAAAAGAAACTTATCTCAAAACACTGACTTTAAACGCAAGCTCATCGGTATACATATGTCCGAAATGAACTCATTTTTCTTTTACCACAAGAATTCTGAAGTCTTAGAGCCCCCAACCCCAAGGTATATGGGTACTTTCTTTTCTTGTTAATTAAGGCATGATTTGATTTGCTAGCTTTGTGTTGTGCACAGTATCAGAGATAACTATATCTATTATCCTGTATATTCTTATTTTTTGTGGCCATCGGATGCATGCAGGTGGTGACACAATGGAAACAATTCACGTAAAAGAGTCAACAATAATACGGCCTGCTCAAGAAACCCCCAGACATTGCCTACGGTTGAGTGATTTAGACCTGCTGATGCCGGCAAGTCACATCCCCAGTGTGTATTTCTACCGAGGGCCAAATTACCCTTGCAATTTCTTTGAAGGTGGTTTACTGAAGGAGGCTTTGAGTAAAGTTCTTGTCCCGTTTTACCCCTTGGCCGGAAGATTGGGTAAAGATGAAAATGGCAGAATTGAAATAAAATGCAAAGGAGAGGGAGTTTTATTTATTGAAGCTGAAACGAGTTATGTCACTGATGATTTTGGTGACTTTGAATCAAGCTCGAAGCTCGTGCAACTTGTTCCACCTGTTGATCGCACGAAAGATGCATGTTTTCATCCACTTATTATGGCACAGGTAGAAGAATAAGAATAAAAAGAGAGCTCGTGTATTTCCTCATTTTATTAAAAATGAAATTAGGAGCTATTCCATCAAAAGAATTATTCATAATACTCACTCAAACTTAGTCACTTTATTTCTTTATAGGTAACTCATTTTAAGTGTGGAGGAGTTTCTCTTGGACTTATGATGCATCATACGTCAATGGACGGAACTACGGCATACCACTTCATGAACTCATGGGCTGAGATGACGCGTGGCATTCCTATTAGCGTTCCACCAATCTTTGATCGAACTATACTAGATGTTGGAGTCTCAACTTCTCCATCATTTCACCACATCGAATACGATCCCCCTCCTTCCATGAATACTCCTACTCAAAATCCTCAAGCCATTTCCACTGCAATCCTGAAATTATCACCTGATCAAATGAACATCCTTAAAGAAAAATCTAAGGGAGATCACGGATCCACCGTCAAGTATACTAGATTTGAGATTGTAGCAGCACATATATGGCGCTGCGCATGTAAAGCACGAGGGTTGTCTATTGATCAAGCTACCAAGTTAGAGATTCCCACATCTGGGCGATTTAAATTGAATCCTAAAATTCCACTTGGGTATTGTGGCAATGTAAACTTCAGCGCCACACCAATGGCCTTGTCAGGTGATATTCAATCGGAATCATTAAATTGTACAACAGAGAGAATTCATGAAGCAATTAAATTGAGGGATGACAAGTATATGAAGTCAGGGCTTGCCTACCTAAAGCAACAACCTGATTTAACAGTTATCAGGCGAGACCCCAAAATTATTAATTGTCCAAACCTGCTGATAACCAAAGTAGCAGACATGCCTATGTACGAGGTAGATTTTGGATGGGGTCGGCCGGTGTTTACGACGCCTTGGGCCGCCGTGGACGGAGAGATTTTCATTTTACCTGGTCCAACCAATGATGGGAGCTGGTTGGTGGTTGTAGACATGGAAACTAACCACTTGCAGCACTTCAACAAGTATTTTTATGATATCTTTCCGTAATCCCACGATGTAATAATGTCTTTGGGTGGATACTTACGATTGGGTCCGCCTTCGTTACACTTAATGTAACTTACGGTGAGTCTGTGAAGTTTCATCTAATCTCCTATGTTCTATGTAATTTATATTTTATTCATGAATATTATAAACTTTTTGAAATGTCAAATTTCGTTTAACCCCTTATACTCAATTTTATTTTATTGAAATCTTAGAGTATGAATTCGCCTCTATAATTTTAAACTCTCAAAATAATTTTTATTTAATTAAAAAATATAATTATTGTTAAATGAATTATAATTATAATTATTATTTTATTATAATCATAAATATTTTTTAAATAAATTATTATTATTATTAATAATAAGAATAAAAGATATTATAATTAATTAATCTATTAACAATAATTAATAATATTTTTTAACCCGTAAACACCGGCCGACCCCATGCAAAATCTACCTCGTACATAGGCATGTCTGCTACTTTGGTTATCAGCAGGTTTGGACAATTGACCCTCTTATTATTTGCTGATATGTTTCTAATAATGAACCCCCTTTTGTCCTTTTGAAATGATTAATGAAGTGCTTGAGTGCATTGAAGTTATTTTAAAAGTACACATAAAGATTTGACATTTACTTATTTTTTAAAAATAAAAAAGCAGGTAAAATTTAAATTAATTTTTTATTTCTTATTTTTTAATTCAGATTGTCAATTGAATCCATTTGTTAAAAAATTATTTAATTATCTCTTTATGTTCGAACGATGATGACTTTAAATAATAATTCTTACAAATCACTCAATTAAGTCCACCGGGCCAATTAAATATTATTTGTTTATATTAATTTTAATTCAATTGAAATTCCATAGTAATTTAACCTAAAGTTTAACACTCACAAATAATTTATAGTTCATTGTAATTCCACAAAATTATTAGTTCTTGTAATTTAAATTATTTTAAGGAATTGAATCATAATATTTTGAATTTAATTCAATCTTTCACGTGACTTTGTTGAATAAAACTGACGGATGTGTTTTATATATTTAAATTGTTAGGATTTTTTTAATTTAAATTGTTAGAAAGTAATGGATTAAATTTATAGCAATTTCTGGATGTGTTTTATGTATGTTAGGATTTTTCTAATTTAAATTGTTGGAGATAATGGAATAAATTATAAAAATTTGTGGGTGTGTTTTATATATTTAAATTGTTATGTTAATGGACAAAATGTTATAAAAGTTTCTAATTACTTATTCTTAATACAAATGTTAATTATTTTGTAGAAATGGAGAATTTGGAAAATGAGCATGCATTTGAAGAGTTGCAAGAAACAAGAGCCAACAATGTAGATAAAATTATGCAACCGAAAAAATATGACCCAACTCTTGGGATATTATTTAATAGTCATGAAAAAATGTTTGCATTTTACAAAGTCTATGATAAATAAGAAGGGTTCCTGTAAAGGTTCGAACTACTAAGAAAGTGACTGATGAAATTGTAAAATATGCGACATTTGCATGTGGTCGTAGCGACAAGTTAGAAAGGAAATCTGTTAATGCATTGAAGCCGAAACCTAATGTGAAAAATGGTTGTGATGCAAAAATTGGAGGTTGTCTAAATGAAGAAGGAAAATGGGTCCTTCGAACTTTAAATCTTCAACACAACCATGGATTGAGTCCAGACAAAGCTAGGTATTACACAAAATCAAACAAATTAACGAACTAAAATAGTTCCTCTATGGAAGGAAAGTGAGAGGGAGAGAGTATATACAAATGAGAGGTGACGGCAAAAGAAATTTGCAAAAGAAAGTCTGCAAAATTTGTAGATCTATTGGCTTTGTGCTGCATCGACGGCAAAGGAAAATCTACAAGGTTGGTTGGCATGGTCACGGTAGAGAAGAGATAAGGTTGGTTAGCCGGTTCTGTGATGGTAGAGAAGAGATAAAAAAATCGTAAAATTGATTTTGTGAAAGACAATTAGAGATAAAGTAGAGACGGTTGAGAAGAAATAAGGTTTGATCTGATATCCTTTTCAGACTTCTCTTTTATTTTTTTATTAATATTTATTTTTTTTTTAAAGTAACTATGGGCCCATGAAGAGAAAATGATAAGTGAACGAAACGCAACGAGTGGCTTTATTTCTTTTTCGAGCCCGTTTTATAATTAAAGTGTACATATTGATTAGGTGGCTAAATTATTCAATAACCATATTTAAATGTAGCGCAGCGTGAATGTTACTTTGAAATTTTAGAAAATCAAACAACTTGGATAAGGTAATTGATTCCGCGTGTGGAATAAAAAAAACTTATCTCAAAATATTGGCTTTAAACGCAAGTTCATCGGTATACATATGTCCGAAATGAACTCATTTTTCATTTACCATAAGAATTCTGAAGTCTTAGAGCTCCCAACCCCCAGGTATATGGGTACTTTCTTTTCTTGCTAATTAAGGCATAATTTGATTTGTGTTGTGCATAGTATCAGAGTTAACTATATCTATTATCCTGTATATTCTTATTTTTCGTGGCCATCGGATGCATGCAGGTGGTGACACAATGGAAACAATTCACGTAAAAGAGTCAACAATAATACGGCCTGCTCAAGAAACCCCCAGACATTGCCTACGGTTGAGTGATTTAGACCTGCTGATGCCGGCAAGTCACATCCCCAGTGTGTATTTCTACCGACGGCCAAATTACCCTTCCAATTTGTTTGAAGGTGGTTTACTGAAGGAGGCTTTGAGTAAAGTTCTTGTCCCGTTTCACCCATTGGCCGGAAGATTGGGTAAAGATGAAAATGGCAGAATTGAAATAAAATGTAACGGAAAGGGAGTTTTATTTATTGAAGCTGAAACGAGTTGTGTCACTGATGATTTTGGTGACTTTGAATCATGCTTGAAGCTCGTGCAACTTGTTCCACCTGTTGATCGCACGAAAGATGCATATTTTCATCCACTTATTATGGCACAGGTAGAAGAATAAGAATAAAAAGAGAGCTCGTGTGTTTCCTCATTTTATTAAAATGAAATTGAGAGCTACTCCATCAAAAGAATTATTCATAATACTCACTCAAACTTAGTCACTTTATTTCTTTATAGGTAACTCATTTTAAGTGTGGAGGAGTTTCTCTTGGACTTATGATGCATCATCTGCCAATGGACGGAACTACGGCATATCACTTCATGAACTCATGGGCTGAGATGTCGCGTGGCATTCCTATTAGCGTTCCACCAATCTTTGATCGAACTATACTAGATGTTGGAGTCCCAACTTCTCCATCATTTCACCACATCGAACACGATCCCCCTCCTTTCATGAATAGTCCTACTCAAAATCCTCAAGCCATTTCCACTGCAATCCTGAAATTATCACCTGATCAAATGAACATCCTTAAAGAAAAATCTAAGGGAGATCACGGATCCACCGTCAAGTATACTAGATTTGAGATTGTAGCAGCACATATATGGCGCTGCGCATGTAAAGCACGAGGGTTGTCTGTTGATCAAGCTACCAAGTTAGATATTCCTACATCTGGGCGATTTAAATTGAATCCTAAAATTCCATTTGGGTATTGTGGCAATGTAGGCTTCAGCACCACACCAATGGCCTTGTCAGGTGATATTCAATCGGAATCGTTAAATTGTACAACAGAGAGAATTCATGAAGCACTTAAAATGACGGATGACAAGTATATGAAGTCAGGGCATGCTTACCTAAAGCAACAACCTGATTTAACAGTTATCAGGCGAGACGCCAAAATTAGTAATTGTCCAAACCTGCTGACAACCAAATTGGCAGACATGCCTATGTACGAGGTGGATCTTGGATGGGGTCGGCCGGTGTTTACGATGCCTGTGTCCGGCGTGGACGGAGAGGTTTTCATTTTACCCGGTCCAACCAATGATGGGAGCTGGTCGGTGGCTGTAGGCATGGAAACTAGTCACTTGCAGCACTTCAACAAGTTTTTTTATGATATCTTTCCGTAATCCCACGATGTAATATCTTTGGGTGTTGTGTTGATTCTTACGATCTTATTATTTGCTGATATGTTTGTAATAATGAACCCCCTTTTGTCCTTTTGAAATGATTAATGAACTGCTTGAATGCATTGAATATAGAGAGCTGCTAATACTGAGAATTGGGGAATGGATGATCATACAAAAGCGTATCCCAGGCATCGTTCACAATGTTGGACTGGACAGACAAGAAAATTCTGTTAGCTCATGGGATAGCATCGAGGCCCCTAAGTTTCTGCCTCTTATTAAAAAAATTACATTTTCTTTTTCTATTTCTCAAATATGCCCATAATCCCTGCTAAAATATAACTGAAACAACTTTTGTATCGTTATGATCTAATGCAACTATGATACAAAATCTATTTTCAGTAAAAATGTACAAATTATATATAACTTTGTTCTTTATTCAACAAAACAAGAAAACTTGAAAACACAAACTTAGTCAAATTTTTCAGTAAGAGTTTTTGTCTCTCCAAAGCAGAGTGTTAAGACATTAAAGGCAATCTCTCATTGAAACATATAAAACCATCCGCAATAATAATTTTTTAACTTAAAACTCTATGATTGGTGATTGCAATGTGAACTTACCGAACAACACAGGTCAAAACTCAATTAAAAAATAATAATACATCAATTTCAAGCCCAACGTCGTCATCTGAAACACTACAAAGAAAATTGTAATCAAACACCAATAGAGGAACCATCACTTGGTTAGTATTAGAACCTTATTCTTAGGACAGATGTTTAATATTGGATAATTATTAGCTCATTAAAGCTGTACTCGGATAAAAATGGCAGTAAAAAGACACTGATAATATTGTCTTCAAAACAGGCAAGAACAACATCTTGACTGTCAACTTACAAGACACCAAACAAACTAGGAAACTGCATCACTTCAAAACTCTAACACGACGTTTAAACTGTTTGCTCAGCTTGTAAGACTTAAATCACATTTACAGTGTGATGCCCAAGGGAGGATTCCTGTTTCACTATATGGCCTGAGTGCAGTCTTCTCACACTATGTTCCAATAAAAAATTAAAGTTATATTGAACCAACCTATTTCTGGAATGATATTGAGTAGGCGCCAGTGTTCGGATCTTTAACAGCTTTGAAGTTGTCAGTGCTCATCCCAAAACGGCCCAGGATAGAGTTACCCATTTCTTTTAGCTTTCCTGCTCAAAGGAAACAATTTCACATTTTGGTTAATGAATAACTGATGAGGCATGCACACAAAAGCATAAGAAATGTCGCATGAAAATTGTAGCCTAGATGTTTGTCAAGAAGAAGAATTAGGTAATCTAATTATATATAATCATTATTCTAATACAAATCCTTTTCTGACAACACAACTCCCCCACTCTCTGTGTGTACCGACGATAACCCTTCAAATAAAATGACTTCACTGTATGACTAGAAGGACATGGCTCTGCACATACCAAAGCATGAGCACAGGTATAGAATCCTTGTTTGTCAAAGGTGTGTCATACCCAAAAAATTATATAAAAAAGAGAAAAAAGAAGACATCAAACAGGACCAAACAACCATTGAGGATCATATAAAATAGCTATTTGCAATAGTGCAGTCGGTATTAAACTTCAAACTTTGAAATACTTCCTCCACACTCAAATTGAATTTTCTACACCCTCCGAAAACTTCTGCTTAATCCTCACATTTAATTGAAAGATGTTGGGGGTAAAGCAGATTCTATAAACAAGTAACAACTATCACTTCCCATGCATGTTATGTTCCAAAACCAATTAATTCTTTCGATCATCAAACCCCTAGTCCTTACAGACTATCTCAAGGAAGCATGCCCAAAATCTCATTGACAACAATAACTTCACATAGTCCAACCTACAATTTTAATTAATTAATCTTCTCTTTCCATTATCTGTTCCACCTTCTAGCTGCATGTAAGAATTCATCTACTTCTTACTCAGAGGTATTATCGGACCATCATAAAACACAGTTTGCAAAGACATGAAATTGCATATGGCTATGAACAATATAACAACAAATATACTATGAAGGCACTAATAATAAGGGTGAACTGGTTAAAAAGTAATGAAAAAACAAAGTCTAGATGCCTCATTCATTTGCTCCAATTGATGAAGATGGAGAATGGTGTGCCTCAGAAAGAGTCTTAAATTTTTGTTTCAACGTCTTCCAACAACCAATTCTGCAGGCAGAGATGTATCTCCGTGATGCAGAATGCACATGTATTTGGGTGGAAATAAGTGGACTTGCTAATGAGAAGCAAGAGAGTTCCATCAGCGTACACTCAATTTGGGTTAAAGGTCTTGATGGAACCTTATTTCACCAAGAGATCTTCAATCCTTATATGATTGTAAATTCCTATTCTGTATCGACGGCTTTCTTTACTGCCATTTATATCATTCTTTGATACGTACTAATGTTTCACAGTTTCTTAATGAGGAGGAAATGAAATCACAGAAGAAAATCATTGCCAAGCTTACCAATCATCTCTTCCTTCATCTTTTCGCGTTTTTCTTCTGCCAGTGGTTCCAAACGAAGAATGGTTCTCTTGGCTTGATTATTTGAAGGATCAAATTCCAAGATTTTCTTCATATCTGTGATAACAAAAATGAAGAAAAGTTCAAAGAAAATGACATTTGAAATTAGAAGTGGTTATGAAACTGCCACAAGACTCAGGGTTCAAAACCAAACTACATAATCCAACATAGAATGAACAAGAAACTAAAATGTATTTGTTACGTAAATGACAACAATCATCAAATCCTGAATACCAGCAATAGCCTCTTCAAAGTGTTCAAGCTTTTCATGCGCCTCTGCTCTTCTGATCAGAGCTTTCATATATGTAGGATTAAGCTCCAACGCCTTTGTGCATTCCTTGATAGACTCCTCGAATTTTCCCTAACGTAAATTATCACCAATCTAGAGTTAGAAAGTCTATAGGAATCTTGGATGCAAAACAAACAGCATTTTGGCAGACTTTAAAATATGAAGTACTTATCCATAAATTTCTATCTCCATTTACCATCTGAACTTGAACATCATCATGTCTATTTGATAACAATACAGCAAATCAGAAGGAGAAAGGATCAGATCCACTCAAAGTAAACTCCAAAGGTAATAGTAAAATGAACTACTATAGAGAATAAGGTTTTCGGAATCTAATAAAACAAAAAAAAAGCATTATAAACAATGCTAAACAAACCGGGATGAAATCAGAAAATAAACAAACAGACAGACTGACAGAACTCAAAAACATCAAATGCCTCATGCTTTACTAATTTCTTCTTTAGCAACAACAATGTCACATCTAGCAATTCACATTTTCTAAATCCTTTAATACTTTAGGATGCACAAACAAAACAAAGTGTTGTTATTGAATGCAATGTGGATAAAAGAATGCAATGTGGATAAAAGAGTAACATACAAGCTTCAAAAAGCATATTCCACGATTCGAATGGCATATGGAACGCAGCTCTGCCATTTCCGGCGCCGGCGCCACTTCCTTCTTCTCCGATGCCGACTGCCCTTCCTTCGCCTCCGGCGCCGAAGCTGATTCCGCTCTCTCCGGCACCGATGCCACTCGCAAAGCTACCTCATACTGTAACAACGCCTCCTCATATTTTCCTTCAGCAAACAACTTATTCCCTTCAAGTTTCGCCTCATTCGCTTCATTTAACGCTTTCTACATAAAATCAATCATTAATTCATCAATCATTTGCTTCACTAGCTGAATTTACCAAAACTTGTAAAACTGAAATGATAATAACAAAAGGCGGAAATGAAAAACCTGGCTCAATTCGTCGTCGTTTAGAGCAACAGGCTGTTCTTCTTGTTTCGGCTCCTCGTCGTCGTCGTCGTCGTCGCTGACGTCGCGTTCACTGGCGGTTTCGAATCCGTCGGATACATCGCCGTTTTCGTTTGCTGTCGATGCTGCTTTTGGAGGATTTGCTGCGACAGTCTCTTTTGCGTCTTCTGGCTCTTGTTCTATCAGCACCATTTTTTCAGTTGACTGAAGAGTTGGAGATAGGATTTATTAGCGTTTAGCCTTCAGGGGTCTGGCTCTCCTACGAATGATATGAAGAAACTCAACAAATTATTTAATTTCACTCCTGATTTCCAGAAACCACTCTCCCCTTTCCTCGTTGTACTTGTACACTAAGCAACAAAATGATGAAAATAAAAAATAAAATTAAATAAATAGAAACGCCATAAGCGCCAAACAAACGAGAAGAGACGCTGTTAGGCCCGTCTAGTCTATCCATAGCCCAAAGTCAAATCTGGGCTTATTATTAATGCTTTATATGGGCAGGACCCCAACCCATTTGACATCTGTGGATCTTGCACATAGCCCATTAAGTGGGGATGATCATTTTTCATTGAAGGCAAGAATTGAAAACCTATTCATTATCATGGCATGTCTGTAGTTGCCTAGTTTTTTTTTTTTTTTTAATTACATGAGACTATTGCTCAGATTATAACTCATATACATGAGACTTTAACTGATATGTACAAATCAGACTATGACTGGGACCAACTTACATCAATACTAATGGAGCTCTGCCCAGATTTTTAACCCTCACAAATATTCGAGGAATGTCTACTCCTCACTCATGGGTAAGGGAGAAGACTACTTTCACTCAAATTAATTGAAGAAGGAAAGACCCCCACAATACTTTTGTGGGGGTTCGAACTGCTGCCCTCCAAGTTGGAGGTGAAACAATGAAAGCTAATAATTGAACAAGAGTAACGATAAACATTGAAAATTTTATCATTGACTGATGTGATAGATAATATATTATTCATCAAATAACTGGTAGCTTTTTATAAATATCTCATTTGTGAATGCCAACAAGTTAAATTGATGAAATTTTGTATTAGAAGAAGAGGTCTGGAGCATGGAGAATGTGCCGTTAAGCTAAATTAAAAAAATAAATCATATTATCTCATCCACGTGGAAAATATCACATTATTAGAAATGAAATTAGATATCTAACTCTATTCGTTAAATAGATAGGGATATGCTGCAGTAAACTCATAGGTACAAGTCAAATTTTATTTTTTATCTCAATTTTTTTTTCCTTTGTTCATAAAATGAGTCCTTTTGATGAAGGACAAGATTGAAAAAAGTCATATTTTTAAAAATTCAATGATGATAGAAACAATAACAACAACTACTTATTTTTGAAATGATTAGAAATTACCAAACGCAAGAAGTCAAGAATTTTATTCTCAAATTTCAATAGATTATTTTTTTTTTGTCTTAACCACGAAGTATCCTGGGGAAGGCCCCAACTGTGGGAAGCACCTTTAAGCTCGTACCACAATCCAGACTAGAAGTCCCCGCTCGAACCGAGAGGCACAGGTTCTCCCAACAAAGACGACTTCCCTGCGACTCAAACTGGGGAGCAAACCCAGTCAAGCCACTTAAAGGGACCCCATTACCAGTGGAGCCCACAATTTGTTGGTAATTTCAATAGATTATTATAACACATACTATAATACAATCGCTAATATTAAGATGAAAAGGCACACATAACAAAGACCCTACTCAAATTAAACTAACAGGCAATGCCTCAACAAGCTTGCTCAATTTCTTGGCTTTCAATCTCTCCGCGTACACTTCACTTCCCTGGCATTCATGCCTGCACATTCATCAAAGTATCCAATTCAGCCACAAGTGAAGTAATTGAAGCTCTCAATATTTATAAATTTGTCATGTTTTGGGAATTTTAAGCTACCTTGGTGGTAAAGGTATCAAAGGACTCAAGCTTTGTGCAAGCTTGAAAGCTTCTTCCTCAGTATTCACAATCTGATTGAAGCAGAAATATCGACCACTTGTTGATCGATCCTCAAATACTCGAATATGGACATCAGCTAAGAAGTTTACATCGACAAATGCCAGGACCCCGTTTTCGTACATTTGAGCTGCCCCTGTCGAAAATTGCAGTAAATCAGCATATAATGAATGTTAAGCAACAAGTACACATGAATTTTGTGCAACTTAAGAGTCACAATTCTATGGCTTGTGTGAGCATTTCTACCTTTGAGATAAAACATTGTTGATTGAGGGTTCTGTTGAGTGACAGCTGGCCCGAGAACTAGACCGGCATTTATGGAAACCATGCACAGCAGCCGATCCATGGCTAGAGCCCAGGCAGCTTGTTCAGATAGTGTCTTTGCAAGGGCATACCATAACTGTATTATTGCATAAGAGAATTCAAAATATCAATGACTGTGAAATCAATCAAAGTGCTGCAACTCATATGATTTCCTTAGCAGAGGGTTAAAGTTAAGAACTGAATGACTTGGCATACCAAAGAACAAAACTGCAGGCCAAAAGAAACATGTGCTTCTGATTTCTCAAAGCTAATCAAGAAAGAAAATGACAAGAATTTTCCACATGAAATTTTTTTTGAAAAAGGTGACAAACACACATGATCCTGGCAGACAGGTTATGGAATACAATCAATTCCGCGGGGGCAAAAAAAAAAAACATTGGTGCTTGATTTGATTTTAGGATTAGTTTTTTGTGGGATTGCAATTTTAAATTGATTTGTTACGCAATTTTCTTTCTCTCTATTTACCAATAATGAACCTCAACTAACAAGAAAAGCAGATGGTGAAAGATCAAGCATCAGTCCACATACAACTCACTAAAACCCAGTGGATGATGCTTTGGTTAATAAAAGCTTATTGACTGGTGGCCCAAAAAAAAAAAAAAAAATCATATATATGCATGGCCACAGAAGATGGATAAACAAAGAAATGCAAAATTAAAAATAAGAAGAATTGGGACCCAAACCTTCAATTTTCTACAAAAATCTTGATTACTCCAAGACCTCTCATCAACATCCTTCTCTGAACAAATGTCCTCTCTCCAGATGGCTGCAGTTAAAGAAGAACTGAAGACTAGCTTCTGTATACTATCAGTTTGTGCACATGCTTCCACCACATTGATTGCTCCTCTCACTTCCAAATCCACCATTTTATCCTATGAATTAACCCACCAAAGAAAGAAATAAAGATTGGAATAATTATAGATTTTCAAGCAGAAATCTTATATACATGTATGTAGGAATTAGCTTACATCATAGCCATCTGGGCTATCTAAACAGCAGAACAAAGCACAACAGTCCTTTAAAGCAACAAGAATGCTTTGGTAGTCCAAAACATCGACATTAAACAACACCAGTTTCTCCTCCACTTTCTCCATTTCCTTAATCTGCTTCTCTATCGCCTTCTCTCCTGTAACAATTTAATATTTGTTCAGCCAAAAGGGTATTCACTGATGTACCAGGAAAGTCCAAAACAAAAAAAGAAAACGAAAGAAGAGATGTCTTGCCATTTTTTTGGATAGCTGCGTGAACAAAGTAGCCTTTGTTGAGGAGTCTTTTGAGAATCCAAAAACCAACATAAGTTGAAGCATCAAGAACACAAACTGTCGTTGGTTTTTCTTCATGAGCCATTCTTCTTGCGTTGGTCAACCCCTTGTGTCTTTCTTATGTTTGGTTAGTCACTGGATAGTTTCTTTATATAGAAATTAGAAGCCGTGCTGCGTGAGAGGAGATATGAAGGCTGAGAGATGTGGTATAGTATTAATCAAGTAATTGAAGATGATTTGGTGAGCTATTTTTGTTACACGTTATCATCTACTCGCTCATTTATTCACCTTCTTGAGATTGAAAGAAGTTTTTTGGCCTTTTCTAAGACTATTATTATTTATCATTATAACTATTATTACTTGTTTATACAAAATTAAACAAATAAGGAAGAAATTTACAATGCGTGTGTCAAAGAGTGTGTTGTACAATTTTAAACGTACAAACATACTTTAATCGGAGTGCATTAAGTAATCCGAATATTTTATCTTGAAGTATTATTATGTTGAACAAAGACACACATGACCAAAGATTAGGAAAAAATAATTATTATTACTGATATATATTTTTAAAATTTTTATCATTAAAGTACTGTGATGGTAAAAGATTCCTAAGTCAAGAAAAAGTTCAAAGAAGATGAGCGGCCCTACTAGAGATTTAGTTAGTTTACTTAAAAAGTTACCCTTAGGCCTACATATTTTTTGTAGACAAAACTTTGAGAACAGTTTGTTAAGATTGATTACTGTTAAAGTAGGTAAGGAGCGTGGCCTTGTAAAGAAGATGATGCGAGATTGGCAACAGTAGCTTGCGAGTGGGGACAAAACTTCTTGTCTTCAAATATGACTTGGACATGCTAGCTAAACAATTTGATTCTGACTTTGTAATTGAGATATAATTTACAAAATATCAAGTGTGTCACGATATCTATGATAAGTATATAAACATTTAGTCATTTAGGCGCATCAAGTTGTCATAATTGTTTTCAGTTTACTTTAACATAATATAATTCTACTAATGATTACTCTTTTTTTTTTTTTTTAATCTCAATTTGTGAAACTTTATATTTTTATTTTTTGCAGCTGTCATGGTCGTGGACTACGAAGTTGAAACGGCGTTTGCTGAATAAAAATGACCCTATCATGATGCAAGATGATGAAAAGATGAGATAATTATGAAAAGATGATAAACAAAAAGATTAGCTAATGTATAATTTATCTCTAAAGATGGGAAAAACGCAAAAATGCAATAATATTTTTTAATGCTCTTGTTCGGGGGAGAGAGAAATTTACCTAGATTTCTTATTTTCTTGGTAACATCTCAGTTAGAGCATTTGGTTTACCGTTTAGCATTTATGTAATATCTTTAGATAATTGAAAAAAAAAATTCTAAACACACATAAAAAAAAAAAATCAAGCAATGAAAATGGTTTGGGGGCAAAAAAAGAGGAAACGAAAGGAGCTCTTCATCTCCTAAATATACAAAGATTGTGATAAACTTGAGAGAAATTAAATAGCAAACAACGTAAGCATGGTTTCTTCATGAAAAGTAAAACATGGCAGGCGAGGACTCCAGATCAGTTTAGCATTTATTTTATTTCGAAGGGGCCCAGTCAACATTAGTTTTCAACTTTTCATTAATAATAGCCAATACCAAAGGATCTTCAATTTGCCGCTCCCAGTTTCGTTTGTTATTGTCAAATCCTATTACAATCAAGCCAGAATAACGTCTCAACTATCCTATTACAATAAGCCTGACCAGCTTGACAGTGGACACGGCACAAAAAAAAATTGGGAAACAAATTACGGAAGCATAACATTTTTTAAAACTCTGCAAAAACTCAAATTAGAAGAGAATTTTAGTTAATGATTAATTAATTAATTAAACTAGTAATTTATTTTTAGAAATTTTGATAAATTTAAAAAATTTTAAAACTCAGCCCAAAATAAATCAAAGCCAAGGTCTTTAACTCCAGTGATAAAAGAATAATCTTTCAAAACCTCATGTTCTAGATTTAAGCTTTAATAAGCGTTTGAGTTCACAACATTAAAAAAAAAAACAAAAAAAGAGGGTAATGAGCCTATGTCATTTATTTGCTGGCACAGCACAGTTGGTGGACTGTATTGTACAGGTGTATGCACCATTCCTTCAGTCCACGGTCGTTAGTCAAAGAACTCCCAGGCAAACAAAAAAAGTGAAACAGCCTTTCAGCTTTCTCTTACGTGGAAGTAATTCAGTAGAGCTTGCCGTCAACATTGCCACCACATAGCAACTCGCTGAAGTTATTCTATCCGAGCTTGATTGGATTTGGCTTTTGTTCAAACCCAAGAAATTAAAATACTAAAACGAGCTAGGAAAAGCGTCTGAATTCTGCCAGTAAATGATATTGATAGCCCTTTTGGGTGTTCAGGTTACCAAAAATCTAACGGTTGAAGATTGTTTCAATGTTTCATTTTTAATGCATTTGTTTTGAGTAGGCAATCTGCTATTGGCAGGACTCCTCCCCGCTCCACTTAATGATTAAAATCTGATTTGAGGATCACAAGGTAAACGACCCATAAGGAAGGACGTTACTTGCTTTACAAAAACCAAAATCTCATAACATATGCGTAAAATTATTGCATATAGGACTTTGATTCAATGGACTCACTTTATTTTCAAATAATACAATTAAACTATAAAGGAATCGAGGTTTCAAAAAGAATATTAGTGTTACTTACAATTTCTATGCAAGTTATCTTCCCAGCCAATCTTCACGTTTCCACATAATCATGGAACATGAGCGTGCTATTGTTGCCCTTCTTATTGTTGAACTATAGATGAATAAACAGTAAATCTAATAATGGCGAAATATGAAAAAATTTTCACCTCAATCAAGAATTGCTGGACTACTACCAACTATTGATTTCTGAACAAGCTTGAGGGGACCTGAAAGAAAGGAACATACCATCAAAAGAAATGCAGATGGACAGTTGATGAAAAAACATAAATTTGATATAGAATCTACCATCTTAACAACTCAAAAGATGCCCTTAATTTTGAAACTCTAGCATGGTCAGATGTATCATAATTCAACATTTTTAGTGTAAACCGAGTATGCAGTTGCCACATCTAAACCCAACCTGTACTCAGATTCAGGCATCTAGAAACCTAAATATATACAAAAAAAAAAAAAAGTTAAAGAGTGAGAAACAAGCAGGGAGCACACATTTTGAACCCCTATGGCTCAATGGTGACTATAACCAATCTGTCATCTGTTGGATATCACAAAGCATTAATAAAGACACATGCAGCAGTGCGTAAACACACATAAGCAGAGACCATGACAGTAAAGATACAGTAAGGACTCTAGAAAGACTAGAATCAAGGCAGTTAACAAGCTGGCAATTTGAACATGAAAATTTACAAAATTTATTACTTACTATTTACAGTATTAGCAGTGGTCAACAAGAGGCAAAGGACTTTCTTCAGGAAAATGCCTGGCCTACCTTCACATGATGTGGCATGATTTTGATATCAAATGGAACATGAAGCCATGCTTCTGGTGGGTACAGCAAAAAGTTCTCTGCCTTACTGGTATAAACATCTGCATATCGATGAATATGATATGCAAAAGCAGATTCTTGACCAGTGTCGGTCAGGAATGTGGCTCCAAATGATTTATTGAACATTTTCTTCATCATCCGGCGTGCCTTCTGCCTTTCCTCATTAAGCTCAGCCAAAAGTAACTGGCATGCTTCAGTCCTTTGACTATTAGCTACAGTCGCATGCAATTTACCAAGCAATTCTTGTATTATATGAAATTTTGCCTGTGTCAATGAGCATCAAAACAAACCTTTTTAATTCAAGATGCAATCTATCATGTATATAAAAATTTTCTTACATTAGTGAGTCAGCAACCAAAATTCAATTCTCACTGCAGATTCTTCAAATCAAGAATGAGCTAAAAAGACTAAGCAAAGTATTCAAAAGAATTCTACAATAAAATGTAAAGAAAGAAGGAGACAGAGAAAGAAGGCAAATCAATGACAGTGACATTAAAAGGTTGTGATGAACATTTTAACAACAACATGCTTACAGAAATCTTCTGTAAGCATTTTAACAACATAGCAGCTTCTTCCGAAATCTTACAAAATTTATTATTGAACTGAGAAATGGACTTGGAGCCTTTTGGTAAAGAATGGTATGATTGTGGAATAAACTTGTAAACATGGAGTAGCCCCAAGGAAAATATAGTAGCCTCTATACCATTTTGGGTGAACTACATTACAGATATTTCTCCAGCAAATCAATAACTCTCTGTCAAACAAGGAAATGTATGTGCTTTTCTGAAAATTTTAATTCATGTTGTCATCCACTCATCCTTCAATATGTTCCTTCTTATTTTTTCCTACTTAAAACAGAGAAAAAGATATCATTTCTCTTTTATTGCAAATATACTAGCAAGGACTAAAAGTTGGATGTACCAATATTTAGATTATAGCCAGCTAAAAATCTCAAAAGGAAAAGGAAACGGAAAAGGAAGAACACAGGAAAATTAGTTACCAATGTCAATAGAGATCCACCTAGACTATCAAGTTTTAATGCAAACTGTGTATTGTAGGCTATATAAATTTTGTTGCAAAGATTAATGAGAAATAAATACACTAACATTGCCAGAAAATACAGTAAGGTGAAAAAGGGGCTGAACTGTACCTGCTCAAAACGATAAGTTTCATCATTTTGTATACGTATTTCACTCTGCATCAATTAATGGGCAACCAAGAAATCTTTATAAGAAGCTTCAAAATAATGCTATTAATATTAAAGATATAAAATATCTAAACAGAGCACTATAAGGAGCCTGCATTGTTGTAATACTCATATATTTGAAGAGAAAGTCTCAAAACTGTTAATATGCACTTCGCAGGCATTTTTGACAGGCACAAACCATCATTGATAGAGATCCCAACAAAATATAAGCCTTAACATTGGTCAAAGTGATATGACGGTTACTAGTTAGGTCTTATCAGAATCAAACTGTAGAGAAAAACAACAGTAATAGAATATAAATTTAGTTGACAAAGATCCCGGCAGTAGCTTAAAATCAAATAAATTTAGATACAGCATCATGATTTAGAAATAAATAATAAGAAAGCGTATAAAAGGCAGTCAATATTTTGATGAGACTTGTCCAGCATACGCTGCATGGCATAGATAGTTAGATATTAAGTGCAAACACTGCTCAATCTTGCTAAATAACCAAAAACAAAATTCAGGCCACAAACAATCAACTCTTTATACTAATACAGGGTTACAAGCAAAAAAGAAGCAAGTAAAACGAAATACAAGAAGAGACATACTTCCAGTTCATGGATGATGGCAGCAGTGCGCCAACCAGCCTTCGAAGGCCCTCTTAGGTCACTAAATAGGTGATCACCAAAGTATATCACCTACCAAAGTAAAAGGAATTATCAAGTGTTCAAACAGTTAGGAAACCATCAAATGCCAAGAAGAAGAGTTTTCAAGTTGACTGAAGCCATTTGGATATCAAATTATTCGATTACTAAGAAAAGCAAGTAATTAATTGCCTACCTCTGGGCCATTCCACTTAGTAATTTGAAGAAATGATTTAAGGCATCCATGGTAATAGATTTTATTTGGAATAAACGCATCCACCTTTGTAAAAGCTAAAGTGTCCTTCTCTGTGTCATAGCAGCTATATCAAAGTTCCAGAAAACAGATCAAGAAAAAAGATGTTACTTTTGGATGTTGCTAATTAATAAACCATGAAACACAGAAAAAGCAAGGAAGACTAAGAAGTTTTAGTTTGGTAAACTGAACAAGACTGATAAAAATTTTTCACAATTTCAAAACAGATGACTAATTTGGAAAGGCAATTAATTCATGCTATTCAGCAGAAACAGAATATCAAAACCCACAAGTTGTTAGATATCAAAATTCTAATAATGTTTTTGAAATGGCAATCATTGGAGTTTTACTTCCTACATACAGTATTCCTTCCTGAAATAACTGCACAGCGAACCTCAGCATGAATATTTACTAGAACAGTTTAACCTTTTTTTTTTTTAAGAAATTAGAAAGCATATAGATTAGTTGACGACAATCTTACTGCAAATTTTACATATTTTGACTTTCATCAAACATCAAAGAAGAAAATGGTATAAAACAATAAAGAATGTTCTAACGATGCAGTAGTAAGAAAAGTAGTTAAACAAGTTGAAGAAGGAGACCGGAAAGGATGGTCAGATGTGTAAAAGTCTGGCTTATTAGCTTGCGCAATCACCACATCAAAAAGCTCCCTCCATGAGTCTGTGTAACCTGTGGAATCCTAGTGATCATGAAAAGATTAGCTGGCTTTGTAAACATTAAATGCATAAAGACAAGAAAAAATAAAACAAATAATAATAATTAATAACTGAACAAGCAAATGGCAAAACTATTAGTATAACTGCCTAAACCATCTCAAACAAAAATTTGTCCCTTACTCTCAATGGAGTGGAAAAGGGGTAAGCAGTGAGTCATATTTCTCTTGCCTTCTAAACTTAGTGATATTCGAAGTATTAAATGCAATCTGTTAATAAGACCGGAATACATCCCCAAAAAAACAGACAATTCGTCTCAAATTACTTCATATGAAAATTCCCACATCTTGTCTAGGTTCTAGCAGAAGAGATAGGATCAGAAGACTTGTAACAGACTAATTTAAAACTATATAGTTTTACCATCGAAATCAAGATTAGGATTTTCAATTTAAATTCCTTTAGCGGCAAAAATCTTTTTAAAAAAGGACATGAAGGTAATTGAAATACTAAAATACAATAATACACACAATTCCACAAATCAACATCAAATGCCACATACACATACGCACATAGAGAGAGAGAGAGAGAGAGAGAGAGAGAGAATGCTTAAATGTTTGACCTTTGCATGTATTGTATTTATGTCTTCTTCTTCCAAACATATGAAATTGGGAGGTATGGCAGATATGTGATCATATGATACAAGAAACTGAACTATTAAATCTGAAGTTGCCACAAGATTTAATCTTAGACGACAACTGTAAATAAGAAAGATGCTCTAAAGAATTAAGATACTTCAGATACATACACAATCAACAATCAGAACTTATACACTTGAATGATAAACTCAGTAACCACATTGCATCAAATTGATGCCTTAAGGAAAGAGAAGGGGGGGGAGGAGGGGGGAGAGGAAGCAACTAGAGCAAAAGTATCAGATTATCATTAATTACCAATCAGTTAACAGTGGTTCAATTCTATTATTGAAAGTCATAGAAGCAAAAAACGCATCAATGTTATTAAGATATCATAACAAAGGTTATGACGTCCCTAACTACCTCCAACATAAAACGCATTCCTCCATCAACAAAATAGTAAGGAGAGTTAGTCAGCAAGAAAAGTTTCTTTCCTTTCTCCCTCAGCATCTTGACTAACTGAAGCACCTGACCCTGAAAATAAAACGCATGGGAACAGATATGAAATTCCAGGTTGAAACTACACTTTAAGCTTGATGATATGATAATTTGCTAGAATATGTAATCCTCCAAATCACAATACAATCAGGCTCTGGATTACTTCAACTAATTACATAAGCCAAAAATAAGAAAAAACAGTTAGAAACTTACATTTTTAACTAAATATCTATTAGGGTCAGAAAGAATTCCTCTATGAACCAAGCCTCTTCGATGGACATGCTGAATTGCGCGATTTACATCTTCATAGATGTAAGATGCATCAAATTCCAGCTTAGCATCAACAAAATATTGCACAATATCCGCAATAAGGCAAGCCTTTACAGTACATGGCAAAGATAAAACAAAATGTCACAGGATATAATAATTTAAAAGAAAACAAGGAAAAGGAAAATTTGAGTGATGCATAGGACCCATGCAGATGGAAAGAAGGGATGCTTTGTCTTTAGTAAGAATCACCAATTACCAATGGCAAAAGGTGAATAAGATTTTTCTTCAAACCATATTTACATTGACCAGAAAATTCTCTCCCTCTCTTCTCAAAGAAAATTCTGTGTGATTCATAGACCCTAAACAGTTAGAAAAGGAGCGAAGGAATTGATTGGCTGAAGTAAGAATTGCCAAAATGCCATTTGCAAAAAGTGTATCAGATTTGTTTCTCTTCAAATCTTACAATTATATTAACCACAAAACTCTCTCACATCTCACAATTCGAGGATAAGTGCATTGAGGGCAAATCATGGACATGATTTGACACAGCATTCACATGGACGCACGAGTTTTTTTTTTCTTTTTTTTTTTTGAATCCTAGAGTGCATAGAGATAATTAGCTCGTAGCCACCCAAATATGCGAACACACAGTTCACTCACAAATCATGTTCACATGTTATAACCATGTCTAACCCAAACATTCCTACAACAACTTGAAGTGGCAGACCTGATTTTCAGAGCAATGCAAAAACGCATTTATAATTAAACTAACCTCACTAAAGCAGAAGAAATCCATCAGCCCAACAAGGCCCCGCGCTTGATCGCGCCCAATATGTCTTGTACCATATATCTCCGCTATCTCCTTCCTACTAAGCTGCAGAGAAAAATGTTTTATCAGGAATAGTTCTTTTTCATTGAAATCAATACAGTCTTTGTATAGACAGAAAATAAATCTCAAATTCATTGAAATTAATAAATTATTTGCATAGACATAGAATGCAATCTCAATTTCACACACACACACACATATATATATAGACATATATATTGTTCACATAGACAAAGAATGCAATCTCAATATTAAAAATACATGGACACATGCTCCAGAAGATCTGTACTGGTTTTGGATAAAAATACCAATAGACATGAGCATGCAGTTCTCTTCTGCTCATTGATGGTTCACAAAGGAGTTTCAATTGACAAGACCTAAAAGTGACACATAAAATAGTAAAACATTTTGGTGGGTGCGTCAACCATTTTCAATTTCTCAACCTAATCATAAAGAACATCCCCAAACACTCTCAAAATTAGCAGAGATCTGATCAATAGTCAACTTACCTTGCGACGACCAAAGTAGCATCCATCTGGCTCAATTGAACCAAAAAAATCCAGTTTCAGGAGACAACCTTTTTGCTTATCGTAGTATAGGCCTCTAATTGGGAAATTTGGATCATATTTAAAACTTATGCAGACCTCAGGATACCTAAACTGCAAATCACCGCCAAAATAGCATTAAACAGCACATCATAATAAAGTATGTGATGAAGAATAGCATCAGCATGACATCGCCAAATCAACAGCCCCACACTAACCTCATTAACCATATGCTCCTTTGCAAGATCATATATCAAACTCTGCAAGTTGGAAGAATAATGCGCCAAAGTATAATCATAGTCAAATCCATACACTTGTATATTATCCAACCTCAGATTCTTATTAACATATATACCTAGCAGAACACAAAAACACCACTCAACAAAAGTAATAATAACATTAATTCAAGAGCAAACTTGATAGTTTTAGATTTAACTGAAGCATAAGAAAGCACTAATTTACCTTCAGGATTCATCTTTGGCATTTCCTTTAACGCCTCAGGAATCTTGAGAAAACTCTGTTTTGCAGCATTAAATTCCTGCCGAATTTTGGCTATTTCATCATCCATAACCGAATTATCAGCTCCATCTTGTTTAACTTCTTTTACAATCTGTAATAATGTTTGCTCAGGGGTTAAAGTTGCATTGTAACTTCGGAGGCTTCCATTAAAACCTGAAAGTCGAAGTAAATATCATAGTCAGAATTTTTTTTTTTTTAAAAAAAGTGATTTATATACAAAAGCTCAGGGAATGAATTTGAAAGTGCTTTCTAAAGAATGCTAGCGGTTAAAAGCACTTTTGTCGCACTTCAAATGCTTTTCTGGCTAGAAACTCAAAAAGTGCTTTCTAGAAAAGTGATTTTCAAATGTTTCTCGAAGAAAACAACTGAATTACTTCTTTTATCCTAAAGTGCCTTTGAGAACTATGATCAAACACCACCATTTTTTTACCTTTTACTACTTGAAAATGTTTGGAAGAGAAGGCAAAATTAAAATCTAAAACACTTACCTTCTCGAGCTCCAGGAGAAAAGCTCCGTCTCTGCAACAAAGGCCAATGCATTAAGAACATGATTAGAAAGTAAAATATATGTAAAAATATACGTAGTCAAATACGTACGGAAGTATTTAAATATACGGAGGAAGACAGAAAGAGAGATGTATACGTTAAAGGAAGAGCGAAAATGAAGAAGGCGTCGATGGAAGGCCATGGTTGAGAGTTAAATTCAGCTCCTCATTGGAACTTTTTTGACGCAGAGATTGGGCTCGAAACAGTTCGTTAGGGTTTTGACTTCGGGCTCCAAGCCTCCAATTGAAAATTGAACCGGAGAAACTCGTTTTATAGTAGCCGCCATTTTTTTATTCAATTCGGTTAATAAAAACAACACACGTGTTGGTCGTATGAATATTCTTTTAAGTGACGCACGTAATCAGTCATCATTAGGGTAATTATCATTTACCCCCAATATTCCTAAAAGTTTGGTAAAACGAGCCCTATAATTGTCATTAAGGTCCATCTATGCCTGCGATGAAATTAGGGATGGTAAAATCTGGGTCTGGGTCAGAGTTTTGTCTTCTCGATCTCCGATTCGGATGATAATTTTTAATATTGGACTTGGATGTAAACCCAAATATTTTTCTTCTGAGTTCGATCCGAGTTAAACCCGAAAAAATTTGGGTTTCCGAATTCCGAGTTTATAATTCGGATGATTGTTGAAGAGATGCAGCTTTCCATCTCTTTCTTCAATGAACTCCTTTCTAATCCCTAATCTATTAACACCAATAATGGAAAATTAAAAAATAAATAAATAAAACCCAAGATATCAGAGCACTTAAATTCAATTATCAAATATAATCATGATGTCTTGATGATGATGATGACAAATTGGGCTTTGTGGCGTTAGGTCAAGAAAAGGGGAGAGCAGAAATGGCGGCTGAAGTTCTTTTTTCCAAATAGCAAATGAACATCTGAGAGTAAATCACAACAAAATTTAGGTTTCTAGATGCAAAACAACTGGGGTTAGAAGTGCAGCTACCAAAACCGAGATCCTGATTTGCGAAGGTGGACAAACGGAGGCCAAAACCCATGACATGGCTGGACGAACGATGGCTGATGATGACGATGAATACAAACACAGTGAAGGTGGTGAAACGATGATGAGTGACGACCACGATTTGATGAAAGGAAGGGCTGAAGAGAGAGGAAATGTTTGGATTTGGTTTGGCGGCCATGGCATTGGCTGTGAATATGAGTAATAGGGTTGATTTTTTTTATTTTTCTATTTACCCAAATCTGGATTCGAACTTGGAAATATCTGGGTTGATAATATTGAATCCGGATATCAAATTTAAATGATTCTGGTGCGGGTAGAACCGGATCTGGATTTTCCAAATTAGTCTGGGTCCGAATCTGAGTTAAATTGACGTCCTTATATGAAATCATAAAATATAAGAGTGTCACTATTTTCACTCGTGCATTTAATATAAATAAAAGGTTATCATTACTAGAGGCCTCACATGGTTTTTCACTTAAAAACAAGTGTAGATTAAATTTTAGAAAATAATGGTCTTGGGATGTTCATTTTGTATTGCAACCAGGGGTGAACTAAAGGGAGGCTAATCCGGGCGGTAGCCCGGGTAAGATTTTTAAAAATAATTTTTTAGTTAATTACACAAATTTCTTAATTTAGATATTTGATTTGAAAATTTCAAGCAAGTCTCTGTAATTGAAGAAAATCATCTTAATCAGGATGAATTGTTTATTTATCTCAATTGTGTAGTGAACAATTCGTGGTTTGCATGGCTCGTGTGAACAGTAATTAAAACAATTTTAGCCCACCTAAAAAGTGGCGTTAGCCTCAGCCTTGATTGCAATTGATGCATGATACTGTTATACGAGTTGCTGCGACCATGGCTGGCGCCACGTTTTACCCAGCAAGGGGCTCTTGCGGGGCTTTTTGAAAAATTTTAAATGCATTTTTAAATTTAGCCTATTATTAATTTGAAACACAAAAAAAAAAAAATCCCTTCTAAATTTTAAAAATATCAAAAACATCATATATTAATGCTTTATGGCTTTATTTGTTTTGGGGCTTTTCATGTTTAAATGATAAAAAAAAAAGTAAATATCATCAAATTTTTAATTAGTTCAAATTACTCATTCCTATCATCCAGTCCTCCCTCTCTACTTCTTGGGAAATTTACACCAATAGCCATAAAAATTTTGGCTTTTTCTATCTTAACCCTCTAAACAAACTTCTATCAACATTAGCCATAAAAAAGCATTTCAGACCAAAATACCCCTCTCTCTCATCTCTCCCCCAACAATCTCTCTTTCTCCCATCTCTCCCAAACCGAAGAACCTCTCATTGTCAGCGGCGTCGGCGGCAATGTTGAGAATGTATCATCCCCAGCTCAAACCAATAGCAGTCGGACCATGGGGAGGTCAGAACGGTACTCGTTGGGATGATGGAGTTCACATGACAGTGAGGCAGCTGGTGATAGCTCATGGAGCTGGCATCGACTCCATCCAGATTGAGTACGATAACAAAGGTGGCTCCTGTTGGTCTGAGAAGCATGGAGGAAAGAAATTATTGAAGTTTGGAATAGACGATTTCGTTTGCTGGCATATCTCTGTCCAACCACTTTATAATTCAATCACGTTCTTTTCTTCAGGTTCAATCATCAAAATGTGAATGCATTCTTTTTATATTTTTCCCCCCATCCCGCCCTTTTTTTCGTCATATTTCGAGCTTCATTATTACAAAAGCCGAATACAATGGTCACCAAATTACAAGTGCTTGTCGCACCAAGGCTTGGTGCGACAAGTGCCTGTCGCACCAAGGCTTGGTGCGACAGGTGCCTGTCGCACCAAGTTTTGGTGCGACAGGTGCATGTCGCACCAAGTTTTGGTGCGACAGGTGCATGTCGCACCAAGTTTTGGTGCGACAGGTGCCTGTCGCACTAAGGCTTGGTGCGACAGGTGCCTGTCGCTAGAGCTGGCAAAATGGGTCATCGGGTCGTGTTCGTGTCGTGTCAGTTTCGTGTCGTGTCAAATTTAGGTCGACCCAAACCCGACCCATTTAATAATCGTGTCAAAATATTGAGACCCAAACCCGACACGGAAAAATAATCGGGTTACCCAATAACCCGTTTAATATCTATATATTGAACAAAAGTTACATCAAATATTTACACACTATCATATATACGTATGTACATAAATACATACATACATAATTTATCGATATTATAAAATATACATATCTACCAATATATTACACATGTACACTATTGAGGTTTTAATTTTATATATATATATATATATATAATATTATATATCAATATTATGAAATATACATGTCTATCAATTTTTACACATTTACACTATTGAAGCTCTAAATGTATGTAAAATTTTATAAATAAAACATTGTGTTTATATTCATCCTTTTAAAGAATAAAAAAAAAGAAAATCATCTCTAATATTTGAGTTTTAATTATAAGAATATGTAAATTATTTTAAAATAGAAAATATAATCGGGTCATTGATCGGGTAAATGGGTCAAGAATTTTAACCCAAACCCGACACGGAAAAAAATCGTGTTGACCCGGACCCGACCCATTTAATAATCGTGTTAAATTTAACGACCCATACCCATTTATTTATGTCGTGTTCGTGTCGGGTAATCGGGTCGTGTCAAATTTTGCCAGCTCTACCTGTCGCACTAAGTTTTGGTGCGACAGGCAGCCTGTCGCCAAATTCACCCCGACTCGCAGTTCACTGAAACTCTCGAGCAAGTTCAGAAAATAACTCATACCACTATGTGATGCCGATTAGTGTTGGATCCTGATAGATTATGATCGGATTTCACTTTTATCGTTGCCTTGTACCGTCGCCGTTGGTTGATGATTCAAGAGTGGAAAGCTGGCTTTGGTTTGACGAAAGGGGAGAAAGAAAGTTATTTTTGGTTTGTAAAGAAGGGTAATTTGGGGAGAAAAACGTGTGTTTGGCTAATGTTGATAGGAAAAAGTTGAGAGGGTTAATTATGAAAATAGCAAAAATTTTATGATTATTTTCGTAAATTTCCCACTTCTTCAGGCTTTCACATACACAGGTAAATTTCTATTCGTTCTATTGTTCAGTCAATTTATTATTTCAATCAAACTTTGAGGCTTTTTCCTATCTCGTTACTTATCAAACTGTGTTAATTCGAAGAAATTTCATAAATTTTTTTAACGAGTAAAGGGAAATTTAATTAAAGCTTATTAATGTATTTTATTGGACTATTTAATGCCTAGCTGCTTTCACATTATTTGATTGTTTCATTAGCTAAAATGACATTATATAGTGCATTTCTAGTGCTGTCACGAGCCCTATATCGACAAATATCATTATTTTTCTAAATAATGCGATTAACTAAACTCTTAAAATTGTATTATATATTAAATTTGCCCAGACGGAATTCTTGAATACTTCCCTGATTACAGCATATTACTGGCAGAATGTAACTCCTATTAGATTGAAATTCTGGCGCCACCACTGACTACGACCAGATGCATAATGTATTAAATATAATAATTCATAACCATCTGCCATTAGCTAGAAAGTAGGGTGTTATTAGGCTTTAAAATAACATAGAGTGATAGAGAGAGATGGGGATAGAGAATTCCTGTCACTTCGACAATGCCAATTTCTTCAAATTGCTACAATAACTCTGAAATGGAACATCATTTTTTCTGGCTGATCGTTATATTACCAAAAAAATAATAATAATAATAAAACACAATATCCATACAGGAGAGGTAAAAGGAATAGAGGCTTACAAACTAGCTGCTGCAAAATTTTGCTTATAATGAAATTAACAATTAGATCGAGGCAATAATTCAGGACAGGGATTGGCCCTCGAGTAACATGAACAAGTCAAAAACTATCTGAAAATTTCAACTAAGGCCTTCTTATGAAAATTAGTTCACTTTTTTCTCCTTGAAACAATTTCTGCAGCCCAAGCTTTCCCCAATTCAGTCTGAAACTTTCCTGCAAAAATCCGCACACATTTGTAAGAGTAAGAGGTGAATTGACATGCAGATGTGTAGGCTTTGCTTGGAATTCTAAATACTCTCAAAGCCCAATAATTATTTAACATAAAAAGCATTAAGGCTTGCTGACTAATATTTTAACACTTTATCTTATTATATTTAATCTTGTAAACAGTTCAACAGCAAATCTAACTCTAGTATTACATTATGATAATCTTCAGCGCTACTGACAATGCAACTTCACATGGAAATTACACTTGGTCTCTATCAAAAAGTTTTTTGTCCCCAAGAAATCTAGTGAGATCATATAGCTAGATGCAATGCCATGTCTCAAATTCACACCATATGCTAATTCAGTTTATTAAAGTAACATGGCAAATTAAATGGGTCAGTTTGGAATTACATGGTGAGTGCATATTTTTGTTTTACTCCTCCAAATGGGCTACACTAGCCTTTAAATTCAAAACAAAGATAACAAAATTTTATAACCAATTAGAGAAGAAGTAATAAAGCAGTTCAGAAATTTATACCAGCAGTTGACTGGAAAAACTCCTCCAAATCCTTCCCTTGCTCTGCATGAAGACAGGATCAAATTTAGATTCCATGTCAAGTAAATAGCAATACAAGTAAACCATACTAATTTCAATTCATAATAATCTGTTATCAAATAAAAGTAACAAGCAAAGAGGGCAATCAACTTTCTTGATCAGTTCCATATAATGCTAAAACTAGAACAGTATACAATAAATCCGCATGTTGTCTGAGGATGTTGATTCCAACTGTCCTCTGCACTGGCTCAATTCTGTCGATTATCTAATGCAATAGATCACTTAAAAGTGAAAAGATTCATGTCTTTCTTATTTCTTTCATGCAGGAAGGGTGGAAGAAGTGAATATCTTAATTGTTACAAGAATATGTCGATAATTCCTGTCCTCAAAAGAAGTATTAAGCAGTGAACTAAAAGTCAAGACAGGAGCCTCACCATTTTCGTACTCTACCGCTTGAAGTATCATCTCCGCCTAGTAAAAGAGAAAAAAAATGATATGACCAAATCGGATTATCCAGTAACCAGTAGAAACAAACTACCAATGAAGAACAAACATAATCTATCAGCTATCTCAGCATGAATGAAATTGAGGGAGGACAGCTTAACCTCAACTGTAATGAAAACCATCGCAACAGCCATGGGTTATGAAATAATTAATGAAAAAACTGTCATTTTGCTGGAAATCAGATTATGACACAGCAATCAAATTCTTAACTAGTTAGCAAGAACAATAGTAAGTGTTATATTTATTAGCTTTAAAAGAAATGAACTTGAAATCAAATATAATGCCATAGTTAAATCACTAAACAAAGGGAATAGAAAAGCCTACTATACCTTGTCAAAGTCCTTGACTATTTTGGCCTCTGCAGTAGAATTTTCTTCATACTCCATCCACAACTCATCTATTTCCTTGGCTGCAATTTGCATATCAAATTCACCAGTTACGCAATGTGAAACAGTAATCCATTTTAGGGCAAACGAACATAAGGTAAGTCTGCGAATGTTAGAGAGAGAGAGAGAGAGACGTACCTCTTGCCCCTTCTCCTAATAGTTTGCACATGTAGGTTATAGCTTCTCGCTCTCGTTGACTCTTTTCTTCCTTTGGAATTCCATCTGAAGGGGTAATGTCCCCAACAATAGCTATTTATGCAAATAAGAATGTCAGAAACCAACTCAAAACTCAAGTTGAGAAAAAAAATTAAAGAACAACACACACAATAACCAAAGTCTGCGTCATCACCGATGCAAATCATGGATTTTAACAAGTACTCATTACACCCAAAAATTGGGTTAGTATAGCTAAACCAGTAAACAGGTTAAATTAGAACAAAAGTATTTCTAAATCATAAATCCAAACCATTTGCACTACAACCAAAACCAAATCAAAAGCTTCTAGGATATTAACGGTGTAACATGTACTTTCTACAAGGCCTCAAATTCTCCTATTTAAAATTCTAAGTACAATAAGTCAGAAAACCATGAGTTGTAGTAATAGGAGCTACCAAAAGTTCTAAAGTGGCATGCACTCTAACGATCTCACATCACTTTCAATGAAAATGATTAGGGTCTCATAATGCCATTATGAAACCAGATATTTCCTTGAGTGGAGCAGTTCCTAACCATGTTAAAAAAAGAGGGAAGAAGGGAATGTAGTGGGAGTGAGAGAGATTTAATCACCTTCCGCAATGTCATGAACAATTGCCATCTTAATGCACCTGAAAATTACAAAACCAAAGAATGTCAAAAAAACTATTCGGTACCCCTTTTTATCGAATAGTTCAAGTGAGAAGGAAAATGGACAAAAGCAAAAGGAATAGATTCCGTAACTTGTCTCGGTCAATGCCAGGAATGTCAGCCATAATGAGACCCATCAATCCCATTCTGTACATATGATCAGCTATCGATTCTGGATTGTTAACATTTCTCTTTACCCATCCTGCTCTCTTCGTTGTCTAATAAAAGACGAATCACAAAAAAACGAGAATTTAAAAAATAAACAAATAAATAATGCAGCATTTAATTGCTAATAAAACAAAACTTGAAACTTCAGCTCCCAGAAATGAAACATCGAATCCTGTATTCAATACGTAATATTGAGTGTTCTTCAAATCATATTATAAAATATACAAAGAAATAGCAAAAAAAATAGTATAAACAATACTTTGAGGCGGTGGCAGAGGGAGAGGAAGTCGATCACGGACGAAGAGGAAGAAGAGAAAGCAGCGCCGTTAACAGATGAGGAAGCGAGAGGATTGATGCTGTCACCGCCGGTGACGGATGAGGATGACGACGAAGCTTCCGTGGCCATTCGATGAGCTCTGGAACTGGCGATTGTTTTGTTGAATCTGAGATTATTGCAAGTGAATGAAGGTATTAAGAACACGAGTGACGACGATGATTTACAGAGCAACAGTCCACGGCTTCCGCTTCCCATTTCTTCGGCTTTATCTTTTTTATCATTTCATTTTTGTACGTGCTGTTAAGCTTTTGGATATTCATTTTTTTTTTCAAGAAATAATTGGATTTGAAAAAGGGTGGAGAAGATTCGGTATATGCTAGTTGGCAGTGAATGGTCTACGAGTTAGATCCCAACCGTCCACGTCAAAGTTAAGGGCATCCCATTTGGGCCCCAGTTAAGTTCGATGTTCTTGTTTCGCTGATGATTTTGCGCTAGATGAGTATCGCGCAGTCAATACTGGAAACCTTCTATAGCCGTTTAGGCACTTATGCGGTTTTGAAGCCCGAAACCATGCCACTGAAGCCCAGTGGGGATAACTAGAGCCTAGAGAGAACTAAAGTGAATTCCTTGTTTGGCCCGTTCCATTCATGATGGACTCAAACTAAAAGATAAAAATTAGTTGGGTTTACTCTATTCAATATTCTAATGAGATCAATTATAATGCTCTAGTGAGAGTGGATCTTCTTTCAAATGAGTTTGTCACTAAAAAGCAGTAAGGGTGCCAGATCTTCTTACATTATGATCTTCTTTCAAGTGTTCAATTGGCCATCTTCGTGTTCTTTACGAATGACGTGTTAGGAAATATGTCTTCATTTCCAATAAAAATTAGATTTTTTTTTTTTATTTTAGAGGATTTGTAGTTAAAGAATGAATAATTTCTTATTTGGAGCTTAACTTATTCAACGAGAAATACTACAACTTATATAAGGAAATTAAAGGAAATTAATTTCTTTATAAGTAGACAATTTTATAATGTGAGAAAAATAATAAGTCTATTGAGAGATTAGATGGGGTACACTGAAAAATAAATATTATTATAAAAATTCTAGAGGGGTTAATTGATAAAGGAGGACAGGTAAGATAAAATATGTGGATCAAACATCACAAGTCTTCTAAAATTTATGTGATCTAATCAAAATAACATTATTGATAACAAAAGACCCTAACCTTAGTCATACTCATCTGCAAGAATTGCACATTGATTCCACAAATTTCTGCTCCTCAGAAGACCTGAATTTGCATTTGCTTTGTACACAGGCGATGAGAAAACATTTTCAACCAATGCAAAGTGACAAGCTTCTCCCATTTGCACAAGCTCCAGGCAGCAAGTTCTGTTCACTTCGACATCATCAAACATGTACACAAAAATGTTTTCGCTGCAATCGCTCGTCATTTTCTTGGTACATTTTTTGTAAAAAATCGATGTTAGCTGCCTCCGGCGGAAATGAGAATTCATTGGATTCAACATCAATTATGTAAGAGCCCTCGGGTTCAAGTGCCGGGTTGATGTCTATTTCAATGATTTCTTCTTTGTATGCGTAAGTATTCGATATCATAATGATGGCTAAGAACAATAATGTTGCCATGAAGCAGAAGTTGTTGATCTTAGCCATGGTTTTGACTTGCAAGTTTTTTTCGTGATTTGCCAGAAAAGGATGTTTTTAATTTTGGCGGTTCGAATGTTGAAGTTAAAGTTTTTATATGGTGATATAATAAATGGATGTTTCAGAACGTTTCATGGATATTATTTTTGCGAATTTAGTTTACAAGTTAATCCATGGTTGAACTTAATTAATGTGGTATGTTTCTTCTGTTGGACTTGATTTTTGGTTTCTCAATGTGGTTTCTGTTGAACCAATTGCTCTTTGCTAATATGACCACAACTCTGTAATTGCATCATTGTTATTTAAGAAATTATACCGAATTATATAATCATATATATATATTTCTCTTGGTCCAATTGGATCTCAAGAGTGGTGCTATTGGCACGCCTCTAATTTCCTCAAATAATTCTTTTTCTCGTCACACCCTAAAATAAATTGTAATTTCAAAGTAATTTTGGACTCCAATTTTTATTTCAAAACTAACCTCATTCTTCTTCTTTTCCAAGTACCACTCTCTCTGTCTATTACCTCGATTTTTTTTTGGGTCGTGATCTTTTATCTCGCTTATCTATTTTATGATCTTTCTTTCTTCTTTATATATAATAAGATAGTGCATAAACCTAGGTTGAGCGGTAACGAATCAATTATACCTAAGCTCAAATTGAGCAAATCGTTGGTAGATCAGTATGATATCAAAAGGGGTTAAATAATTTAAATAATAAGAATTTCTCACTGTACAATTATTTTAATTAGGATCTATATCAATAGCTCTTAAGTGGGAGGACAGCCCACCAATCTTCTCTTTTTGGGCATGGATCAATTATACTTAGGTTCTCATTTCTCAACAAGAAACATTGATTGTTAGATAATATTGTCAGGAGCGATTGCAACTATGTTTTTTCTTTTTCCTTTAAAATTGGAAAATGAAAAGGTTAAGATTAAAAAGGAGTAGTTGAAATAAAAAAATAAAGATATGAGGGAAATTTTGAAATTAACTAGAGGTTTTTGAAAAGTGGTTATAGGGTGTACTCAGAAAATAAATTGTTTTTTTAAGGAAATTAATGGGGTGCCGGTAGCTCTACTCTCTTCTAAATTACCAAAGCATTATATCAAGCACGATAAAGGACTGCAAATCCCATAATCAATCAAATGAGACAACAGAATCACTAATTGCTTTGTATACTTTCTAATGCATTTAAATGGCAATAAAATAAAAGTAAAAAAAAAAAAAAAATCCTAACACCGTCTCATCCATGCAACTGAAAAGCAAGAGGCATAAAACCAGCTCAATGCTAACCCGATGGAGCTGGCCTCACAATGGATGCCACAGCCTCTTACCTCTAAAATTACTTTACTGACACACTACACACACATACACACACACATATATATATAACACTCCGTGTGTATCATCTTTTAGTGAAGACATATTTAGTTTATTAAAATATGGATATCAGTAAAATATAAAAAATTAAAATTACATATTTATGTATGTTAACAAATTAAAAAATTATGATTTCTAATGTATTAAAATATGTGTTGTTTTGTATCTTATTGAGGGTAAAATATGTTATAACTATGGTATGGTACCACAGTTGCAACCAACTATTGGATGCACAATTGTACAATTGCATTAGTTGAATTCAATGACTGAAAGCAACTGTGGTACCGTACCGCAGTTGTAACATAGCTAGACCCTATTATTGATATCGTTGTTTTAATAAAATGAAAATGTTTCATTTAAAAAAGAATTATAAATGTATATAATTTGATTGATTAGATACTCATAGAATTTCAATTCTTTGACAATAAAAAAAAAAATAAAAACGAGCTATTTTTTCTTTTTGAATTATTGAACATTTTTTTGCACTCAATTGGTTATGAAATTTCATTTTCTTTTAAAAGAAAAAATAAATGCCCACCGACTTTGATCAACTTTAATCATGAGAAATTGAACGACAATCCAGAAAACAAATTCACATGTAGATATTATCAAAGTTTGAGCCAAAAATATGTCGGTGATTGAAATATTTTAAGAATAGTTTTGACAATTATGGTATATAAATTTTTATGATCCTAAAATTCGTTCACCCCCAATTATATAGATTTTGATTATCCTTTCCTTTGTTTATCGCCTGCCAAACAAGGTCCACATGTTCCCCAATTGCACGTGGCCCCCACCGACTGTCGGCGGATGTAAACAGTAACCTGCCTTTTTCATAAATAAATTAAGAAGTAAAGAAAATAAACAAATACGTCAATTTTTATTTTTTAGGATGGTGATATATTCCCTCAAAATCATGTGTACTTTCTCTTCTGGATCTTGTTACTTTACGTAGCATTAAAAAATATTAAAGAAATTGATAAACAAATCAATTGCTTATAATTCTAATTTTACCAATTGGAGCGGTTTGTATCCGGTTGAAAAAAATAAGTCAAAAGAGGAATAATTTATCTTATTGCCGGTGTCACCCAAAAAGCAATGTAATTTCATTTGCCCTTTTTAACGTTTTGTTATTTTTTATGGAGAGCTGTATCTGATTTGCTGCCAAATGCTCAAACAAGAGAGTTTTGTTGTCCATTTGAAGCCTGTGAAAGATGCAGTTTGAGATCCTGCTCTGCAAAAAAAAAAAAAAAAAAAAATTATTAGATTCATTCTAATTTTTTTTTGCTGAGAAATTAGATTAAATGACTGGAACACATTATGTTGCCTCTTCATCAACCAGCGCAAGAAAGAATCCCTTATAATTTTTGATGTGGACTAATTGGGGACCAAGAAACGGTGTGGTTTTTTGAAAAAAAAAAAAAACATGATGAAGATGTAGAGAACGTTTTTGCTAAAGCAGAGGCTACTTCACTGCTTGTGCAACATTGAAAGTAGTCACCAACAATGCATCAATCTTTTACTCCATTGATGCAAGCTCCAAGGACGTTTCATGGTCCCTTCCCCCTGAAAATTAGTTTAAATTAAATAATCGAAGCTGCAATGTTTGATCATAAATCAGGGCATTAGAGGTGAACCTAGTCAAGCAGTTTTCTTAACCAATTTCCCCGATTTCTGATCACTTCTCTTTTATCGTTCATTTCATTTTCATCCGTTCGAGTTTTACTCTTCAAATCTAATGGCCCTTACCCTTATTCGCATAGTGTTTGTTATATAATTATGCAACTTAACACCAGCCTTGTAATTAATTTTTGAAGTCGAGCGTGTTAACACAAATAGGGATCTGACATATCACCACTTTTTTTTTTAAAAAAAAAAATTGAGATAATAACACATGTCTTCATCATGCATTCACTAAAATCACAAACAAAGACATGGTATGTATTTTTTTTCAAACATGTACCTATCTAAGGATAGGATTGAGCAAGTTTGGGATGAAATTGTCATCTTTGAAGCTTGAATCTGAAGAGAAATTAGGAAAAAAACAAAACTTTAATCCCAATCTGTAGAGATTTTTGTCATATCTAATTATAAGGATGACAATGAAAGAAAATAAGGCATCCCAAGCTCAACTTGAAAAATAAATAAAAAAGTTAGAAAGTCCAATTACCAACCTATTTGATTTTTAAGAACACAACAATAAGCTTTAAGTCCTAATATAAACGAAATGGATCTTGTAAAAAATTATCGTATGCAATGGTAGAATTTGAATTTTGGTTCAACAAAAGTTATACTATAGAAATGATAAATTTTTAGTAAACTATATCATAAAATCAATAAGACGGCGAGGCTAAATATGAGAACTAAAACTAAGAAACTATATATACTTGAGTATGCCAGAAGTAAAATTTCAATTTAATCTATTTTTCTCTAAAATTTAAGTTGGGCATAAGGCCTTAGTTCCGTCTTGACCATATGAATTTACTAATAAAATCAATCATTTGAATGCTACGTGAGCAGGGACCAACACAAGGCACACAAAAAAAAAAAAAAAAAATTCCTTGGTTAAGATTATGTTAAAAATCAAGGATCCAGATGTCATTACTCCATTCCCATTTTCATTTACATTATCTTAAGCCGCTGTTACGGCCGTGGTTGGGGGTAGACTTAGCAAACAAACAATTGCAGAAAACGACATGCCGACGCCAGTCACACCACGACAAACGCCAAAGATGAGAGGAAAGAAAAGGGGTAAAGGTGGCACAGAGAAACAATACATCAGTGGGCCAAAGCCACTACAATCAAAGTGGCCCATTTAGAGAACCTCATTCATTGTCGGCAAGCAAAGCTTAGATCTCAGTCTGGATCACAAGATCAGGTTTGACCAAAAGTTTTTCGTCGAATCGAACGGTTACCGTACGAATTTACGCTTCGGATACAATTAGTGGGACCCTGTACCAACCGTATGTCACGGTATCCTTCGCTGTCCTTTTCTCCCTTAGCTGTCTCCAGTTACTTATCCCTTCATTGTTAAAGAGGCTCTCCTATCTCATTCTAATTGCTAATCAATAAATCCAAAAAATTAAAAGAAAAATAAAATAAAATAAACATCCATGCTGCAATTTTATTGAAATATGAAATTACGATTAAAATAAAAAAAATGCAACTCAATTTTATAATTTCTCTACATTTATTCAAAATAACTTGGAAATGCACACTCTATTCAAGCCGTATTAGATTTAACATTAATCCAATTTGCACTATCTCGGTTCAATATACTCTCCAGTGATCAATTTCTATGTAATATATAAACGGATGAGCTCAAAATTTTGTAATCCGTACAAGAAATAATTAACAAATTGTCGGGTAAAATCGACCCTAAATATGCTAATTTCAACCACTGAATTGAACTGTACAATCTGATTGAAGTAGTAGATTGGATTTGATTCGCATTTGTATCCATAGCTACTTCATGCTTGACAGAAAGAAAATGCAATAATAAATCATAAGAAAAAGAATAAAGGCAAAAAATCAAATCAAAGAGTTAGTGTCCGACTATGAAATCTGAAGCTTTCTTTTTTCCTTTACTTACACAAAAGAAATGGAACAAAGTGAAGAAAACAAAAACAAAGAAACTACAGAGGGATGAACCACATTTTACCATTCCCCCAAAGAAAAGAATAATTGTGTCACTTTTTTTCTTCTTTTTTTTTTCACCTTACAACGTTTTCTTTTCCTTTCGTTTTTTTTTTTAAGGAAAAAAAAAAAAAAAAAAAACCCCTCTAATCCCCCACCTCCCCCGGCGCGAAAACCCAAAAAAACAAAGAAAAAAAAGAAGGTAAAACGCAAAAAACATAAAAGGAAAAAAAAATTAATTTACACGTTTGCCACGATTATAGCCGTAATATGAGAGATACCACCTAACAAATTTTTTCAAGCCGGTTTGCAAATCCGTCGTGGGCCTGTACCCAAACTCCTTCTGGGCCGAACTGATATTCGCATGCGTGAACGGGACGTCGCCGTTTCCAGGCATTTCGATTACATTCTTCTTGGCTTTTACCTTCAGGTGTCTCTCCAATATATTCACCAGCTTAGGTACCGTGACCGGTGACGTGTTCCCCAAATTAAAGATCCGGTACGGTGCTGGACCCCGCTTCTTTCCGCCCGACCCGGTACTCTTACCCGAGGTATCCAGCGAACCTAAACAACCCTTCACGATATCGTCAATGTAAGTAAAATCTCGTGCCAAGTCGACGTGATTCTTCCCACGATAAACCGTGATTGGTTTGCCTTGGAGAATATTTCTCGTGAACGAGAAGTAAGCCATATCGGGTCGGCCCCAGGGTCCGTACACGGTGAAAAACCTCAGCCCGGTAATTGAGAGGCCGTAAATGTGATTGTAGGTGTGAGCAATTTCTTCACCGGCCTTTTTGGTAGCCGCGTAAAGACTAGCTGGCTGGTCCGTCCGATCAGCCTCGGAGAATGGGACGTTCTCGTTTAAGCCGTAGACTGAGCTCGACGAGGCCCACACAATCGACGGCTGAGGATTGGCTGATTTGCAAGCCTCAAGGAGCGTGACGAGGCCAGCGATATTGCTGTGCACGTACGAGTGGGGATTCTGCATCGCGTATCTAACACCGGCTTGAGCCGCTAAATGCATCACGTGCGTAAAAGCCACAGCGTCAAAGAGCTTGGCTAATAATTTCGCGTCATTGATATCACCTTCAATTACGAAAACGCCATGGTTGTTCAACAAAGCCTTCCTCGCCTTCTTCAATGAGGGATCGTAGTAGTTATTGAAATTGTCGAGTCCAACGACGCCGTCTCCGCGTTTCTTTAAAGCCAAAGACACGTGGGTCCCAACGAAACCGGCTGCACCGGTAACCAGCACCGACATCCCACCAGACCGATGGATCTGAGCGGAACTCCTGACATGTTTCTCCCACTGGATACCTCCCCAAGAAGCGGAAAAGTACCGGCTACCGGAATCGACAAAAGACTGAAAACTCAAATACGACGCCGTTAAAGCAACCAAGAAAAGAGCCCACAAGAACATGGTACTCGTTGAGGTGAAACACCGGTGAAACTGGCGGTTCATAGTGTTGGATCTTTCAATCTTGAATTTCCCCGGCGTCGACGGGAACAGCTCCTCTTCTAAAGACGGCATTTTTCTCTAGAATCTTCGAATCTTTTATTATTTTCCCTTTTCGGGGTTGGTTTGTTTGTTTAGAAGGAAAGGTGAAACCGGGTTGGATTTGGTTTTGGATTGGATTGAAATGGTGTGACAGTTATAGATGCAGAGCAAATTGAGGGGGCTGCACCTAAGAGAAAGAGAAGGGGCATGTGAAGGTTAAATATAGAATGGGGAAAGAGAAGGCGACAGGCCTACGCGTGAGTGAACGCGTTCGAGAGGGACGGCCAGATTGGAGGAAAGAGAATATAATCACCAAAACAACTGTTCACTACTTATGGTATTTTGTTTGTAGTTATGAGGACAGATAATTACTGAGGATTATCAATTGGATTTTAAATTACTCTTTATTTTGGATAATGACAATAGGGTCCCTGAGTCGCTGAAAAATCACACGCAGTCATACAGTTTATAAATTTTTACAGGAGTACATACCACCAAATTCTATTATGAATCCGTTTAATAGTTTATCGTAGAGCAAGTGAGAGAGTCTCTAGGACTCCTGCTTTTAATTTATATTTGCGGGTGAGCAGATTTGTCTCTCTTAACATTACTGTGGTATATTTATACAATAAAATTGATAAAAAATTTTGGTCGTGTTATAATTGAGTATAAATACCAATAAACTTTTAAATTTTAATTGTAGTATAGTTAATATTTTTTTTTTAAAAAAAAAGTGCTTGGATTAGCTTATTGACGGAATATAACAGAGAAATCATTGATTTCGAGGGAAAATATTATTTAATTAAAATGTATGGTAAGGACCAATGTGAAAAACTTTTAAAAACTATATATTTACTTGTAATTTATTCAAAACTTATCCATCAATTTGGTATTGCATTTTTTCTTCTATTATTATTATTATTTTTTTGGAATTGCACTCTTAAAAAAGAGTATCAGATTAGTGAAAGTAGGGTACAGTTTGACCGTGTGACTTTTTTTTTCCACATTTAAAACGCTACGCGCTTCGTTGGAAAAAAAGTAAGGAACTTTGTGCTTAGCAATTTTGAAGTAAGGTTTTACACTATGATTGTGCGGAGAAAATCGTGTTTTTTTTTTTACTTTAATTATTAATTATTCCTTTACTTTCGTAGTAGGCAAGCTTGTAAGCAAAATTTTGATACACAATTATATATAAACTAGTGGGAATGATATTTGAATAAATTATTTTGAGTTGTAATTAATAATGAGAACGTGAGAGCCATGCGGGGCTAGTTGATTGAATAAAAATCATTTGAGTTTTGACAAGACATAATTTCAATAACCACCAATAAGACTTTATAAAAATGTAATTCGTTACATACCATAAATTTCAGTAGAGCGAGACAATGCACTTCTCTTGTTTTTATACTCCGTGTAATTAACTAACCATTCACTTAAACCTAATAGTCTCAATTAAATAACTTTTGATAACATTTGGTTATTTTCTTATGCTAAATGACGCGGTATGAAGAAAATTGAAGGAACATTTTAGTGAGAAAATTAAATAAATAACATTGGTTTAAATTGATGAGGAGTAGAGCCAGAGGCCACGCTCATACCATTCATTAGCTGTACTCGGAAGAAGTTACCAAGTGACTCGGGCTGAGTTACTGGCCCACCGGAAGAACCGGTCGTGACTGGACACTGATGCACATTAACTCACCGAGTGACAAGCTGTTGTTTTTATTATATTTTATTTTGGATTGAGCTGTTAGTTTTTGCCACTAGAGAATGCCGAAACGGGAAACAACGGCGCTCCCGGTGGAATCGGCTCACTGTTATTCATCCAAATAATTAGGGCGCATAATAAATAGAACACCTACACGTGTACAAAAACAGAAATTAGTAATTTTGTGTTTTATCCTTTTCCTCTCTTTGTACGTCTCTTATATTTCTTAGCCCTATATATACTGTAATTTTATTTTAATTTATAATTTTGTTGAGATTCTTTATGTAATAATAATAATAAAAAAAGGTAATGCCAGTTAGCCACCAGCAGTGGGGACCATATGAAAGTGAATTTATTTACTTTGATGACAGAGAGACTGAGAGAGAGAGAGAGAGAGAGAGCTATATTTCGGCAAATTGGTTGGCTGGCAGATGTTGTGCCTCGTGGAAGCTTCGAGGATAAAGCATTTATTTATTTATTTATTTTCATAATTTCATCAATTACGGCTGCGATTATTGTTTTATTTTATTAATGAGTTATTGTCACGTTTTTTCATTTAACTCGGTACCCATCTTGTAAACTGAACCAAGGAAATGGGTTGAATGTAGACCGTCCGTCACGTGTCAAATTCATGATCTATAATTAATAGAGGTAAAAAAAAAATCTTTATTAATCCATTATGCACAAGTATCGCGATTTTTTAAGATTCAAAAAAATCAGTAGCTGAGTGTAACCATACACATATGAATTGGAGTTTAATTGTCCTCGTGTTATATTTGAAGAAGTATTTTAATTTGATGTATTGAGATGATAAGGTACCGTAACTTAATCCGAAATATTAGATTTACAAGGCTTATATACACTCGCTAATTATAAGTATGAGGAATTAAATAATTGTTGTATCCGTTCATTCGATGACAAATTAAATGGACTCAATAATTTCAATCAGTTTATGTAAGTTTTATTTAGTTTCTTGAATTGCAAACAAAATATATATATTTTTTAATTTTCATGCGGTAGATTTTAGGTCTTGTGGCTTAATTTTTAGAATATGACATCCCATTTTTTTTTTTAATTGGTTTAGTTGCTTGAAATTTTCAAACCGCATAATTCCAATCAAATTTTGATCAATACTCGATAGCCCTAGTGCTCTTTCTTTATTTGTTTTTTATTATCACTTGAAGCTTCAATTACACAATTATTGAACTATAGATTTGAATCTCGCTCGTATCAATATTGAATTTCAATTTAGTTTACATTTTTTTTTTTTATAAAAAAAAGGTTTTGCATTACATGGAAGCAAGAGAGAGGATAACTTTAAGAGATGGCATAGAGACTTTCCATTTAATTTCTATTGTAAATTTTAATCGTCATAGCTTGAACATCAATCTCTTGTTATTTGCTACGTAAAGCAGAAAAAAAAAATAAAGATTTAAAACGTGGAGCATCCCACTTCACTCTCCAGTGCTTAATAATCAACAACTTGCTTTAGAATCTTGCAACAACTTGTAAAATCATTCCAATTCTATAGGGACTTCACAAATTTTCTATATTATTAAACATTTTGCTAATCTATACATTATACTTTTGTTAGTTGAAGAAAATTTTTATTTTTATGTTTTTCAAAGTCAAAATTCTATTCCAATTATTCTTATATTTTTTAATGTTTTAGAATTGTGCTATTTTATTTTATTCTCTCTCTCTGTTTTTTTTTTTTTAGGTTAATGAATAGGAAATTGTTGCTTGGCATTATTTTTATTTAGATATAAATTGTGGTGCTCAGCCACTCTCTTGCCCGTCTATATTTTTATTATTCATTGAACCTTAGGAATGTTCTTGCTACCGACAAACAATTACATTTTTACATTTAAAAAATTTATCTTCAGCTTGACTTTTAATTTATATAATTATTTTATTTTCAATAAACGTAATAAGGCTCCATTTAAACTACTTCCCATCGTTCTCTCAAACATCATACTGGAGATTATGTCATTATCTTACACCTGCAGTCAATTACACATCATCTAATGTTAATCACTTCACTTCCAATGGTTTCAACCATTTTCGTTCCATTAAAATTGTGTTAGGTTAAACGACATTAATCTTCCAAGTTAGTTCTAATGTCGACGTCTCATCATAAAGTTATGACTGTTCTAAATTCATACGCACGACATACATTCCATCAAGGACGATTTTATTAGCTAATTAGATCGTATTATATGTGGTTAATTAAGTTTTGACATCAAACATTCTTTTTTGTTTCTTTTTACTCAATTAATTATAGTCTCAACGAACAAAATCAATGCAAAATAAAATTTATTTCACTCGACTGAATATATATATATGTACCTATGAAATGTCTTTGATTATGGCGTTGAATTAATGTGATCATCACACACGCATAGACAATGGAACGAGCCTGTCCCATTCAATACAAAAAAATTACTTTGAACGTAATGTGTAGCTTTGTTTATACTCATACAGCATAAGTTCACCGTCACTATCAAAATTATACTACGCCATTGTCCAGGTAATATTATTTAGGAGCTTTTTAACGTCACTATCAAAATTATACTGCACTTTTAGCGTTTTTTATTTTTATTTTTTATTTTTTGGTTCCATATATAACGGGAGCCCGTAATAAGTAAGTTTATAATTATGAAAATTTGGTGTTTGGTGTATAAATTGCAGTCATCTACAAAAAAAAAAAATGTATACTTGAAAATTATCACTTTGAAAATTATGAAAGAGTGTGTGAGTGTATCGTGCAATCGCCACTCTTCTAACATGCTCTTAAAATCTCTTAGGAAAAAGAAAAAATTGTGAAATATGAATAATGTAATTTCTTCATCTAGTGGATGGATGACCCATTACTTTAGATGAAATTTCTTCATCATGCGTTGAAGTTTCTCGGCTCCGCACTCAAGAAGTTATCAAATTAAAAGAGTTAGGATTCTGCAGTGGGACTAGCTGGTAAGCTAGCCAAGGTTTATACACTACCTTTCGTGGCCTTGAGGCGAAGCCAAGCATTAAGTTCTAGCTCTGTTTGGTATTTGGATATATACCTAACTTGAACTGCTTGCTTTTCATAGAAGAAACTGGAGGAGTTGTTGAGTTTAGCCTATATATATTTTTATATACATACAGCAAGAACATGTGCTTTTCTGAATCTGCAATCGGAAGTAGAGGTTGCTTTAGTATCCTTTTTGTGCAGAGAGAATTAAAAAGCTTCTTTTTTTTTTGGGTCAAGGCCGTAACTCCACCAAATAAAAATTTGTGAAGCCTTGTTTGTCACTCAATCAAAAAGAACAGTCACTGGTGGCTTGCAAAAGGATCAAATAAGTAAATACGGTCAGCAATTAATGGATCAACCATCCGTAAATATACTGAACATTTAAGATGAGACTGCATGGTGGAAAACATGAAGCATGCATGTATGCTACACGCAAGATCAAATGACTAAGCACCATAACTCTACTACTAATCAACTACAGATCATTTCCTAATGTGTTTGCTTATCACTTTATAGGAAAAAAAAGAAAGAAAGAAAGAATCTGAATAGATGTGCTTAAATATTAAATAATATAACCTGCAATTGTATAAATTTATTGGAATTGACATATATATAGAAAGGACATCTTCATGGACAACATTAACATTAATAGTAGATACCAAGAAGTAAATGAAAACAAACAACACAAATACTCAATTAACATTTTCGAACAACATTTTTTAAGACGTAACACAAAATTTCAAACACAATACCATGACTCGGCTGCTTAACCATCAAATTATTCATTTTTCATAATAGTGATCATCATATCCCTTAAAAGCTACTCCAATTTTTTCTGGAAAAATTACGCAATTGCAACTGCTTAATTATAAAAATTATGCATGTCACTTTCCTTCAGTGTCCGCGGTTGCCACCCCAACCTGAGCCAGCCCTAGACCCGGCATAGGATCCAGCAGATGAACCTGCCTCAGACCCGGCTCCACCGCCTGATCCAGAGGAAGTGGAGCTAGATGAAGAAGCTGAGCTTGAACTGGAGCTAGACCCACCACCACCAGATCCCGACCCGGCACCCGCCCCGGAGCCCGATCCATTCCCTCCCAACCCGAGACCTACCCCAACACCAAGCCCAACTCCAATCCCACCCAGGTCAATACCCAGGTCCTTTCTAGCCACACGGGCTTGCGTCACCGCAGCCAAGCTTGAAAACACAAGCAAGCCCAAAAGAACCAAGCGCTTCATCGATTTGGCCATTCCTTTTTTGGAAAAAGAATGAAGCGAACGTCCAAGAAAATGTATCAAACAAGAGAAATACTAGGGTAACTCAACAAAGGTGCAAGTTTTTGCGAGAAAGGAAACGAGAGACTGGGCTCTATTTATTCTAATAATAGGTAGTGAAGTTGGTGAAATTAGTGCCATGAAAAAAGTTGTGAGCGTGCAGAGTGCAGCACGAAGAGTAAGAGAAAGTGGAGGGACATGTGCCATTTTATGAAAAAAGCTTTTGAGAGAGAAAAGCCTGTGGTCTCTGAAAGGCTGAGAATTGAAGTGGGAGACTGAGAGTTAGGACACGTTTTTAATAATGAGTATGTTGCCGACCTATGAAGAATTCTCCACTCACTATAGTGGAGTATATATATGTATGTTTAATTGCTTGGATTATTAGGCGTTATCTATATGATATTATTTATGATCATCCCACAAAGCTGAGACTTCTTAGTGAATTGCAGAGGATCAGAGATGCACTGAATACAATTATTTAACGACAAAATTACAGGGAAAGAATATGCTAGAAAGTTCACGATAGTGGGGGCGGATTAACACTCCAATCGTATTTTTATGTCGAGGTTCAACGTTTGATCAACAGATCAAGTGTTGCCTTTTAGAAAAATTCATTCTATTACTATAATGAATATGGTACGTAGGTTACATAGATTGATATATCAACGCATGGAATTACATCGTGAAGTAAAGCTACAGCAGCTCGAAATTTAAGAAGTTTGTGACTTAAAAGGTTAATTGTTTAGAAGAACTTCAGCTTTTTCACAAATTTCACGGAGAAAGCTACAAGCTAGTACCTCAATTTAGCATAGAATGGGATTTTCAACTTTAGAATTAAATGGATAAGGATCGCAAAACTTAAAAGATTAGAAATCTTAGTGGAGTCCATGATAGGGCAGAAATAGGTCTCTATGCAGGATCGATTTTGGGGCACTAAATGACTCACTCACTAATAATTTTCATTATTGAAGCTTTGTTATGATTAACAAAATTGAAAAAAAAAAAGCAATGCAATACAGAAGGAGATCCTGATACTCAACGTAATGAATTTTTCCACTATCTATCTACCATCTAGCAGTATTTGAATGGTTCTAATTAAGTAATCTTAGTGCCTTCAATTGACTCTCATCTCCATATTTGGATAAGATATGTTATCACAGATTCACAAGAACATAAGTATAATTGGAATGATGAAATCAACTACAACGTCAGAAATTAATATGGATAATGATCTTCTAGAAGGCGTGCCTTAGAAAATATTTAATAATATGGGTAAAAATTCGTTTAATTTTTGTATTTTGGGGATAATGTTAGTTTAGTCCATGTATTTTTTAAAAATACCTCAAAACATCCCAATATTTATTTATTTTTAGACAATAATAGATAGAAAAAAAATTAAGTTACGTTTCTATTTTATTCCCAAAAAATAAAATAGAAACAAAAATATATATATAAATTTTTGTGTGGAACACTCTTCTGAGGAGTTAATATATTAATTTTTCTATTAATGTCCAAAAAAACCACTAATCTAATTTTTTTACAATATTAATTTTTTTGGACATATGAGAACTTCCACAAGAATTAGTATATATTATTTTTTCTTTTTATTTTATTTTTTTGGTTAATATTTCTGTCAATATTGTCCTCTAGATAGCTTACTAGTCTCTTTCATTTTATTAATTATATATGTGTGTGTTAGTGTTACGAATTCAGCGTTAATAGTCCAGTTCCCTCAAGCATGCAAAGAAGTCAGAAATTTCAGCCACGTACTGAAAGTTGGAGAATATATTGAATGAGTAATCATTGCTGGCTTGCGCAGATTTTAGCGCATGCTTCAAGTTATAGAATCAATATTTATGTGTTCCGAAAAAGATTGGTCTCACTCTCACTCAAAATTCTGAAACAAAGAGGATCCCCCCATGCATAAATTTATTGCTTGTATATATCGGATCTCCTGCTTAGTGGGTTTTGAAGATTGCAATTTATGTTATTAACTAGGGAAACCACTCGACTAAAACGTCCGAAGGAACTAGGATATGTGTGGATCTGTGATAATTGATACACAGTTAATTAACCCAAATTAAAAAAAGCTTAAGTGCTAAGAAACCTATAGGTTGAATTTCTTCTGTTTCATTAATGTATCAATTCTCTTAATGTTCAATTCTTATATATAATGCTTAAAATGGGTAATAATTTTCTAGCCGAATGTTGCATGTATTGCAATTAATATATTGTGGGAAGTTAACAGGTGGATGCATAATTAAAAAAGACTATATCTTTTAATTAGTAGGCAGATTAAATATTATAATATGTCATAATATCACAAAGAGTAGAAAAAACACAATACAAAACACAAAACACAAACAACACTTCGAAAATCGCAAACCATTCACATAATCTTGTAGACAATATAATGTGTCTACTTATTCATATCATACACTCAACAAAATCATTCTTAAATTTGAACTGCTGCTATATATGATGACAAGTTAATTTCAGTTGTAGCCCCCGCCGCCATAACCTTCACCATAGCCTCCGCCCTCGCCATAGCCTTCACCATTGCCTGACCCACCTCCCCTTCCAGAACCCTGACCGTACCACCACCACGGCCATATCCACCACCATTTCCTCGACCTCCCCCGGAGCCTAACCCAGCACGAGAGCCGGCATAGGAGCCCGCTTCAGAGCCAGCGCCTGAACCACCGGTAGAGCTAGCACTGGAATGAGATGAAGATGAGGAATATGAACTTGACCCGGAACCTGAGCCTGAGCCAGCCCCGGCTCCGGATCCTGAGCCACTTCCTCCACCCCCCAAGCCAAGGCCGACTCCTGCTCCAAGTCCTACTCCTATACCTCCAAGATCAATTCCCAAGTCCTTTCTTGCAACCCTGCTCTCGGATACAATTGCTGTAGTTGTTACAAGCAAAACAACAAAAGCTAAAGACTGGCTTAGTGCAGCCATCTTTTTGTGAAACACTTAAACTGTAAGACGAGATAATGCAAAAGCAAGAGCTTCAGAAATTGCTAATCAACTTCGATCTATGAATATTACCGTGAGCTTGGAAGCTTGCTGTGACAAGGACTAAGAGAGTATGCTATTTATAGTTGTTGAAGCTGATCAATGTTGCAAGCGAAAACGTGTATTGAGTACTCTTAAGATTTGTTGATTTCGAAACCGAGAAAAGAGAAGTGGAAGTGCAAGTGGTGACGTGGGTATTATGGGATTTTGAGAGAGGAGATTCTTGTGGTCGAGGTAAGGCCAGTTCTTGCAGATTTTGCAGGAATCTGACAATTGTAAAAACGTTACCGACCCATTTGATCCGCACTAAAATTAGTGGAGAATGAATGGCTGCATTAATTGATGGATGCATTATTATTATTATTTTGAAGTAATGCAGCTTCCCTGAGACAAGAACATGCACATGGACGCGATTTTGTGGGCAGTGTAAATTTTTTTCCATTTCACCAATGGATTTGAGTTTTATGTTAATCGGAACTTACGTATGCGACTGCGTGTGATAGAGGTGGTTATTGTATAAAAATTTATAGGTAATTTGATCTTAATCTATGGTCTCGTTTGATATTGAGGTGTTATACTATAAGTATTAAAAAATATATAATTATAAAATAAAAATTAATAGTTATAGTAAATATAATTTTTAAATACTAATTTTGACAAAATTAATAGAGATATAGTAGATTTTTCATCATATAAATGTAAAATAAAATCAACTTCACTTTCAATTACATTAATTAGTATTTACCAAATACTATAGTGTTATTTTTAAATTACAATTATCCAACCTCAATCCCAAACAAGTACAATACTATGAATACACATATGTGACAAAATTTGTTAAAATTTAGCATAACTAGACGACGATGGAATCTAAATTCATCAATAATGTAACCGGTCATTTTGAAGTTCACGTTATCGGACTCCTATCTCCTTTCTAAGCTTAATTTAGTAAAAGAAAACTGTTAAAGACATATGGTACACTACTATTACTGGTTCTTTAATAAGGTATGCTTTAACTTTTAATTTTTTGGTCATACCTTCCCGTCATGCACCAACCCAACAAGAATGGAGTTTTTCGACTATGGTATAATGTGAAAGCATCAACTGACCTTGCGGCCGATCGAGGTATGATGAAAAATAGTCAAAAGATGACAACGTTGTATCGTGCGGCATGGCTTTCAGCGTCAATCGTCGTCACAAGGTCAGTAAGGTTGAAAAATTGGAGTCAATTGAGTTTCTGAGTGGATTGTCTAAGTTAGATATGTATTTTCTTTTAAAGATTTGTTAGTTTTTACGTAAGGATAAGTCTCAAATTTTTTATTCTAAATAATTATCTCAAATAATATAGCATTCATTAATTAGTTGATAATTATTTACAAAATTTAAATAAATTAATTGTATTATTTCACCAATTAATTAATGAATGTCACATCATTTAAAATAAAAAATTTACGATGTGTAATATTATTCTGAATTTTTTTTGGTTGCATACATTGAATGGATCTCAGTCTTAAAAACTTAATTTATAAGGAGAGAGCGTCCAAATGTTTAATAAGTTCTTATATACTACTTAAACATAGAGCAAATATCTTGTTAGTTTATAAGGAGAGAGATTCCAAATGTTTAACAATCCATCTTTCAAATATCTCACCAACTTAGTTTATAAGGAGAGAGAACTGATTTATTTTCATGTTAGAAAATCAAGAAAGATCCGTGTACCTGAAAGAACAAGGAGTGTTTTGAAGCCAGCATTTTGTCCAAATAAAATACCAGTAAGTATATCAGTATATCTAATCTATCATCCGCCATACACATTCTGGAGGAAGCAATCTGAAATCTGCAAATCAGAATACAGAGAGTACTGAGCACAAAATTTACTCTGAACAAGGTCTTAACTTGTTTTTTGACGCAATCTGATACCAATAATATTAGAATAATGATGTGATAAATTGAAGTCAGGTATCTTTCGTACTTTCGTAAAGAATTTCCTCCTTCCACAATTTAGTTAGTATGAATGCAATGTAACAACAGTCTTTCGTCTGACTTACTTCTTTAATAAAAATTTCCATCTGAAGGTTGATGGGTTTCCAACTACAATAAGTTCTCTTTCAGTTGACCCACACATGGCTGCAACCATACATCCGGCACCTGTAATCCTGGATTAATCTTATAACGAGGCAAATTTGTACAGTCTGTATTTTACATGCGAGCTTTATGTTGGGATGATGAGATGATGATGATGATGATAACTCTTAGTATTAAAAATTTATTTTAAAATTACTGAAAGTTCAGGCCCGTCTAAGTGCCGCCTAGGCCCACCCCAATTTAAAATTTAGACGGAATTTTAAAAGTTTGAACTTGTTAACAATGATTTGGAGTTGGCCTTCGGCCTAGAAAAACTCGACCCAAGTCCTATTACTCAAACACTCAACTTTGGAGGCCACCTTCGAGTTTGGAACTCTTGAGCAGTGATGACATATAATTATTAGGTTATTTTTACATACCTCTGATGAGGTTTCATGTAATAACAGTTTAATAAAAAGTATGACAGTATTTTTATATCCCTCTCTTATTGTTGGTATTTTCATCGGTTGACCGTTTGTGGACCGATAAAATGACAAAAATACTCTTTTATGGCTGAAAAAATAACCCTAATTAGAAAAGGCAAAAAAAAAAAAAAATTATTCCTGTTGGTCATGTGAAGGGTAGAGATTCCCATTCTTCTCCAAATCTCTCACTCATTGTCCATTGCGCATGGGAGTGAGAGTGAAAAAGCCAAGGAGTAAACGTGTTAGTTGTACCTTGCCACTTGGACTTTTTTGTTTGGGGAAAATATGAATTATTGTTTGAAAGTGCATTACTTTTACTTTTCATCGATTCTTGTGGGAAATGTATTTCTTTCCTTTTCGTCCGGTAATTCCAGTGAAATAAAATTAAATCAATTAATATAAAAATTGATTTGTCTACAAATTCAACATACATTGAAACTCATAATCTTTTACAACAAACATCCACAACATAGCAGCACCAATTTTTCCAACATATATATCCAAAACGAAGAACACCAAAGCTACGATTTACTACAATAGTTTTCCTTAAAAAAAAAACTAACTAACTTCTTCGCAACTCTAATATCAGTCATGGAACCACATCACCGTCTATACTCACTCGTCGGTAGTCTTCTATCACCATCTAAGTTTGTCTTGTTTATGGGTTAGTTCAAAATGGCAATGAATCTTGATCCTCAAGCTCGATAATACTTGTTTGTTTTTACACTTTTTTTTTTTTTTTTGAGAAGGTTTGTTTTTACACTTATACTACTGAGAGGTGAATTTTGTGTGAATAAAAACTTAAAAACTACTGATTTGACTTGACCATAAGATTTACACTTGTGCAGCATGTATTTTGCGCTTACCAATAGTAGTACATTTAGCTTTTTAAATTTTTTTGAATTTTAAATGAGTTTTTACGATTTTAACCTTAATACTATACATAACTTTACACTAACAATAAGGGAGAAATGTAAAAATATTATCTATTTTTTATTAAAATGTTATCACGTGAAACTCAGGAAGGAATGTAAAAATAACCCTATAATTATTACAAAATAAATTTTAACAGCCTGTTCGTGTTTTTCATCAGACGCAACGCAAGACAAGAGGGCAACTGACTTGTGTCAATTTAAACTTTATTCCCCATAAATTTTTATTCTTTTATTATTATTCATCGGCTCATTACGTCAAGCACACCCGCCGATTTGGCGCAAACAGCACTCATAGCTAGCGGGCTCTGAGCAAAAGGACATCGATATCGTTTCCGTTTTCTAGCAAACCTCCATCTCATCTCGTATGTAATCTCTGATTCTCCTTTTAATGATTATTTTGTTTTTGCTGCTGCAAAATTTGCTATGTATTTATGGATTGTCTGTAATCATGATTTCTGCTTCAATTTATTATAAGACTTTGCTAATGTCATAAAATGAATGCATAAGAATGTTAAAGTTTGTTCTTTGATACCTGGGTTCACTGTAGCTTATTTAATTAAGTGTGAAAAAATAATCGAATCCGTAGGTATTAATAAACTCTTAGAATGCTCATTCTCTATTTCACTGAAAATAAGAATATTGAAGTTCCTTTTTTTTTTTTTGGGGAGTGTAATTAGCAAATGAAGATATCCTATGTCATAAGCATGCTTGTGTGTGCAAGTTTGTATCAATTATTCTGAAATGTGAAATGTGCGAAGGCCATAAGATCAGGCAGTTAGAAATTGAGCTTAAGATGGCGAATTTGTTTATTTAGAAGAAGGGAATGCCAGGAAGCTGTCGGGAAGATGAAGGATTATAGGAAGCAGTGCATTTGATAAGTTTTGATAGCAGTAAATTTTTGAAAGTTCTTGACCCAGCAGCTTGTTTGGTAAAAAATCTCGGATTTGACAGAAGCTCAAACCTATTGGCATGTATGAGATCAAACTTATTGGTAATTCTATTGATCATTGCAAGTTGAATGGGAAATCATTATTCATTATGGAATGTGTACTTGTCAACTGAGGTTAAGAAAGACAAAATGGAAATTAATAACAAGAAACGATACTTTTCAAGAGGAGGTCCTTGGAAAACATGGCAAAACTTACCTTAAATGCTACTCCACCTATTTCCCATTTGAAAAAGATTCAATACCTGGTTCTGTTTTGATATAACCCATCAATGTCATGACATTCGCATCATAAGTACAAAAAGTCTATCAAATAGAAGAAATCAAGAATGTAACTGAAAGGAAAAAGTGCTTCTATTGTGCATCCACTTGTTTCCAGTGACTTGAACTTGATTTTGATTTTTCGCCAGACAAAGCCAAAGGTTAGAGATTAAGATACACTCTTATGATCTTACTTATTCCTATTCTCTTATTCTTATGACAATGATTGCTTACCAAGATTAAAAAAGCAAGCATTTATGTCTCAGGATTTTGATTGTGCTATTTGTTGGTTAATGTATGAGAGACAACAGATGTCTGGAAGACGTATTCAACCACATTATGAGGGCCGTGTTGTTCCAGCTCCAGGAATGTTGCGGCATGGTCCATTTCCTGGTTCTCCTGCTGGTCACCGGTTATTGGAGCCACTTCCTCTTTTAGAGGATAAGATTGCTGTTCAGGCAGCAGAAATTGAACGACTTGCAAGGGATAATCATAGATTGGCAGCTTCTCACATTACCATGAGGGAGGACCTGGCTGCTGCTCAACAGGAGATTCCAAGAATTAAGGCACACATTAGAAACATCCATACTGAAAGTGATATTCACATCAGGGTCTTACTTGATAAGATTGCAAAAATGGAAGCAGATTGTAAGGCTGGTGAGAGATTGAAAAAGGATCTTCAACAGGCGCACATTGAGGCACAGAGTTTGGCCAGAGCCAGACAAGAGTTGACTTCTAAAATTCAGCAAGCTTCTGAGGCATTGCATAAAGCCCGGCTTGAGGTTAAAAATTTGCCTGATTTACATGCTGAACTCGACTCTTTGAGACAAGAACACCGGAGGTTGCGGTGAGTCATGCAATGACTTAAGTTTCTATTGTATTTTTTCTCTTGTGAGATGCTTAAACTTGTGCTGAGTCAAACCTGAAACTTGTTCTGCATAATCTGTCTTTTATATTATGGTACTATAATTAATAATGAACACAGTATCACAATTTGTCCGTAATCTCAAAGAAAATCGCAGCACCAAAAGGAGAGAAGGGGGAGACACCTTCTCTTCCGTCATGCTTGCTCCCCCCCCGCCCCCACAAAATAAATAAATAAATAAATGCACATTTCAGGACTTCATTTCGTCTTCTTATATCATTAAAATGTTTCCATGTGTGTTGACACTTGATTATATATCGAGTGATATATAATATACTTTTTCCTCCTTTTTGTTAGGAATAATGAAGCTATTTTAAATTTTCAATAATTTGATGTAGTCATAAATGAAGTAGCCCCCAAGGGGCAGCCCAGTTGGTTGGGAGCTTGGGATCTGGTGCTTGGCTGTATCGAGGTCTCAGGTTCGATCCTTCTAGTGAGCTTAAAATTCCACCCTTTGTTGTCTCATGGTTCATGGGGTTGGGGTGCCTTACTGACCCCCCAGTTTAGCGTCCGCAGGAGTCTGGGTTAAAAAAAAAGGTAGTCGTAAACCAAGCAATTAGAAAGCAAGGTGTCATATTGACCACCTTTGCATAAAAACTGAAGTTCTATGAAACTCTCTATTCCTCGTCTTCTTCTTCTTCCACTTTTTATGTTTTTATTTATTACTTATTCGTTGTCATCTCTTGTAAGAATAAATCTCTATTGTGGTTCCTGATTGATGGTGATCGATCGTTTTCACTGCCACATAGATATGCTGCTGATGTACCAACATCCAAATTTCTTGGGTTTCGGTTTCCATTGTCATGTTCTTTCTTTAGTTTAGAAGTTAAAGCACAATTTATTTCTGACTTGGATCTAACCATTTGTTTTAATCTATGTGGTGGGGAAAATAGTGCTACGTTTGAGTATGAAAAGGGTCTAAACATGTCACATTCTTTCATTAGTTTAGAAGTTAAAGCACAATTTATTTCTGACTTGGATCTAACCATTTGTTTTAATCTATGTTGTGGGGAAAATAGTGCTACGTTTGAGTATGAAAAGGGTCTAAACATAGACAACGTGGAGCAATTACAAGCAATGGAGAAGAATCTAGTTGGGATGGCAAGAGAAATGGAGAAATTACATGCTGAGGTGGTGAATGCTGAGATGAGAGGACACGGTGACTTTTCTTGCCTCTATAGATGGTTTCATTAGTTGAATTTCTTTATAATTCTACTTTTTCTAGCTTGCCTTAATGCTCGTGCTGTTCCTACCTTATGTAGCTCCAAACCCATACAGTCAGACCTACACAAATCCTATCCCTTCGTATCCACCATCTGTACAAGGTGGTGGTGTGTATGTTGATGGATACAGTCAGCCTCTTCTACAGATGGGCGTTGTGCAGACGGGAGAAGGCATGATTCCATATGGTAGTAGTAATGGGGTGGCTGCTGCCAGTGGGGTTGGCATGCCTGCTGTCCCTGCTAGCACTGTTGGTGCTGTCTGGGGAGGATCCTATGATCCATAGCTTGCTGGAAGATGAACTCAGAAAAGCTGAAACTTTATGTTGCTGAGTTTTTCTGCATATCCCAGCATTGCTGGTAGATCTGTTGGTGTTATTGTGAAAACTATATTATTTCTTTGACAGATAACTTTAGACATGGCTTATTTTGATAAGTTACATCATGCTTCACTCGCATCAGGCAAATTAGGATCCGGTCAGCGTCATTCTTGCAAGAGATTATTCATCTGAAAGCTTGTACATATTCTTGTAATTTAATTAGTAGTCAAAATGAATACCCAGTTTCCGCCATTTTCTTGTAATCTTTGTTCTGTCAAAATTTTGAAACAGACGAAAACAACTAAGGGTGCGTTTGGGATTGAGGTTAAAGTATTTGATAAACACTAGTACTATAGATTTTAAACTATATTAATATGATTTTTTACTTGTATAATAAAAAATTTATATATCTTTAATAATTTTTTTAAAATTATTATTTAAAATTTATATTTACTACATATTATTAATTTTTATTTGATAGTTATAATTTTTTTTTTACAGCAGTTGTAATTTAAAAATTACAATACTTTAATTTCAAACAAGACTTAAGTAGTCTACAGATTAGTCTCAAAATTTTTTCATGTACAAGTAAACACAAAAGGGCAAAAAGGTCCCTGTTGAATTATTCCAAATTTTTTTCATATTAAATTTCACACGTTTTGCCATTTATTAAAAAAATTGTTTTGATATATAAAAATGCATCTATAAAAGCAAAAGCAGAATATGATCAACAAATTTCTCTCGATTCTCAATTTTACTGACAATTACCGAATGGATAAATATAAAAAGGTGACTCAATTCTGACTCATATTTTAAGATCCTTGCTTTTCTTGAAAGATTTGTACAAGCAAACTCCGCAAATTTTCCAAAATTAATCTCACTCTTTTAATTATTTTCAGACTTTCCAGGGACCAAAATTATATTTATAAGGGACAATTTTCTCTAATGACACAAGTGAAATCTTTTCTGTCCCATTCCCTTTGCTTTCACTTTTTTCTTCTCTGTAATATTCATTCATATACGCACAAGACAATTATCTCAGGCAAGTAACTAAGAACTCGAGTACTGGACTTCCATAATTTTTTAAAGCAATTATTATTGTTCTTTTTGTAGAAAGCTCATTGATTTTTTTTTCTTTTTCTTTTTTTATGACTGAAAATTTCCTTTACATGTTTCAGATTCCTTCTCAGAATCTAAGAAAAAGTAGTTTACTTTGCAGTATTGTTTCAATCCAAGCAAAGGTAGAGAGTCTTGTTATCCTATGATTTGCCTTTGAGTTACTAGATATACGAAAGTTTATGTGGGTGCCAGTTGGTTCAATCAGTAAAATTTTATTATCGGCAACAAAAGATTTAGGGTTCGAATTTTGCTTACAAGGGTAGTTTATTGCACTCCAGGAACACCAGGAAAATTTGTACAATAGAGGCTTTATAAGAGAAGGAAAACAACTTGAATAAGTTAGCTGTTAATGCGAGTCCAGTTGACAAATCATCTCTATTTTATTTTACTTTATTTTTTCTGAGTACTTGGAAAAATCTCATATTGGAAACTTTTTAGTTTCTTAAAGGATGTCAAATTTTGGATGTGTAGGAGTTTGTGATCAATGGAGAGCACTGATTTGTCGGGATCATTAAGAGATGGAGATTTTGAAGAAGCAGATGTTTGGGAAGTTCTCAAAGAAAGAAAAGACTCAAATTACTCAAAAGTTGTAATTGAAGCTCCCGATCTTTCTGTTGAAAGAAATCTCAATCTCACTTCTGCTGCTGCAGTGATGATCCCAATTAGAACAAGCAGTAATAATAACTACAGAGACAAAGGCAATGATGCAGTATTGAAGCAGCTGCAATCCGCTCCTATGAAAATTCCTGATTGGTCGAAGATTGGTAAGAAAAAGTCAAAGAAGAAAGCTCTCGAGGATGATTCTGATGATGGTGATTCCTATGATTGCAAGGTTCCTCCACACGAATATATTGCTCAGAGGCTAGCAAAGAGTCAAGTTTCTTCATTCTCAGTTTTTGAAGGAGTTGGTAGGACGCTCAAAGGAAGAGATTTGAGCAAAGTGAGGGATGCTGTTTTAACAAAGACTGGATTTCTTGAATAATTTGTAAGATTGGTCAGCATTGTTTCTTCATGCAGTCATACTTATGTATTTAACTATGCCCTATTTATTATTGTGGTGCTGCTATGCGGAATGAAAGTTTCAGTTGCTGAGGGTTGCCAAGCTGCAATTGCTGACAAAGTAGTTCGGCAATTCTTGGCCTTGTCAAAATAGCTACTATGAAAAATGCTAAAACTACCAGAGCTTTCATCTATTTAGGTAATATTTGTGTCTAGGAAACATCGTGTTGACTTCAACGTAATAGAAATTTGTCTTTGCTAGACCTGCTTTAGATTATGAGTTCAGGGATCAATTCTTTTGTACAACTTCGGTGAACTAATGGATATGTCTCTGCTGTTGGTTCAATAATTGATGAAGTTGTAACTATTTTTGAATAAAAGAAAGATGGATGTATAGAACTGAGGCATTTTGATGTCAATTTTATACAAATAGCTATGCATCCTAAAATCTTGTGCTAATATGGAAGTAGAAAACTAAAAAAAAAACGTAATGTGACACTACTATTAACCAAAAATTCAAGTGCCTTTTATTGTCAAAAAGGGAACATCAATCAAAGAAATCCTAACCAAGTAACCAAATTTATTTTTTTTAAAATTAAACCTACAAAATAAAATAAACAAGCTGGCCTTCAAATATTTTCCTTAACTACCACAAGCTCCCACATTGTGGCAAGAAACAAAAACAAATGAGAAACAAAGAGAAACAAGGACATTAAAACCAGGAACAAACCCAGTTTCCGCCATTTGCTTTCCAACGTTCTGACAAATCCATCTTTACAAGCTTGGCAGTCATAGCAGAGAGCGTTTCTGTCATTTGTCCACGTATCACAATCCGAATCAAGCACTTTGTTTTCATCATCACAATCTGAATCAAGCGGCACAGTGTTGTTTACAGCACCATTATCTCCCTTGATCCAAGAGGTGGCGTTCACAAACTTCATCCCACACACTGCTGGCGGCGTGCAGCATCCAGACTTCAAAGTCACACAATAGAAAAACCGAAAAAGAAAAAAAAATGTTAATACTAAGTTGATCATTAACATAATAATTTTTGTTCTGGCTGGTTCTAGCCTGCGGAACAAGCCACCTTATCTAGACTGCAGCATAACAGAGCTAATTTTAAAATATAAAGTAAGTAGGTTATAGATTACCTCGATGGGTGAGAGCTTCTTCATAGTAAAATCATAAGATTTGACAGTCAAAGATTTCAAAAACAAATCGTCACATATTTTTGTATCGTAAATGCAAGATTTGATGTTGTTCCAGTTGTTAGGATTATCAACTTTTAATTTAAACCATCTTGGAGAAGCAAGAATCTTTCTACTTTCCATGTCATAGGCCCCAAGAAGTGCAAGTCCAACGGTGAGCATCACAAGCAATGGCACTACAGCAAGGAGAAATCCAGGCATAGGAAACTTGGGCCGCAAGAAAAGAGCTGCAGTGCTTATAATGAACATGAAAAGCAAGGCAATGCCGATCCCCGTTTGCAGCCTCGGCAGCCTGAGGAGATTCTCACAGTCATAGTCTCTCATGTAGAGAAGCCAGATGACTGAAGCAAGAATTGGTAGTGAAACAATGAATGATATCATTGCTAATATCCCAGATAAGGATTTTGCCCGAAGGGCATTAATGCTTAACGCCGGTGCTGCTTTTTCTGTTGTCATTATTATTGCTTTTTCCTCTGGAATATTCTTTGCTTTTGGTGCTGGTGCTGGAAGTGCTTCTAGCTTAGCGCCTTTTTCTTCAGGTATTGTCACTGTGGTTACAGCTTCAGGTGCTCGTGCTGGTGCTGGGTTGTTAGCAGTTTCAGCCATGCCAGTGAAGAGTGGACTTTCAGCAAAAGACACTTTGTTTTTAAAGAATTCTTTGTCCCATCTTATTGCCAAGTCAAGTTCGTTTAAGAGAAATTTTGGGACAGATGAGAAATATTTGGGAGAAAGTTTAGGTTTTATTGTTACGTGTATTAAAAACGAATTTTGATACTCGAACACTGTAAAATTCAGTCAAGATCTAACTGATTAATTACTATATACATGGCAAAAGAATTGTTAAAAGATTCTATAACTAAGCACAAAAAATATTATTGCACATGGGTAATTTAGAAATGGTTTATGTAGGCACTTGGCAGTGATTTTGATCGACATCGTTAAAATGTTTGTGTGGTTATGAATCTTAATTACAGCTTCTTTTTTTTTCCAATAGAAATACATATAATGACAAGTAAGAAGGCTTTTGTTGGTAAACGAAGAAGCCATTAACTGCACTTAATAATGGAAAAAAAATATTGGGTCCTCTCCTCTCAAGTCTCAATGAATTGATTCCTTTTCTTACATCTTTCATTAATAATAAAAATGTTCATGCACATATCACAAAAATCCAATAGAATGAGAGTAATGCTATGGAAGTGCCTAAATATACTACATAGTTTTCATTTTATATGGAAACCATATTCGAAATAAAGAGAGAAATAAACTCAAAAAAACATAAAAGTATATGATTATTGGGATTTAGTCCTTTAAAGTTGTAGTTTTTTTTTTGGATACTTTTGAGGAATGAGACTAGATACATCTGAAAATGAAATCGAACATTGTGATTATGCTGTAATAAGTTTAATGGAGGCTGAACTTGGCAAGAATTTCATTGACTAAATATTTTTAACTTATTATAAATAAATAAAAAAAGGAATAATCGGTATATTGATTAGAAATTGGAATCACTTGAAAACAGATGTTCATGAGCCCTATCAATCTCTACTGGTTCAATTTTTAGTCGAGCTATTAGCACTTCTTTCTAAATTCCTCATAAAATCTATTTTATAAATTTACAATTTTATCCCCAAGTATAATTATCTAAGAAGATAAAGTGATGTCTATTAAATAGATTAAGATTCTCCCATTATCTGAACTTCTCCATAATAAAAATTCACATGCTGATTGATAATTAATAAATTTAAGATATAAAGAACTTAAATCCTATCCATAGACTATTATTGCATGACACATGGTATAATTTATTAAAAACTCAAGAAAACTCAGATCATGCGAGAATTTTAATCCCTCTTAAACTTTTATGCTCACACTTAAATTGAAATTCTTCACACCCATCAAGGAAGCAGATATAACAACAAGAAATCCTTTAATGAGACAGAATTTTAATTTTTATTACATTTGAAGGAACTTCCTGCTCTACAAAAATTGTGTCTTCCTTAAAATTAAAGTCCTTATTTTATTTGTTTTAGGGTAATCATGCAATCATTATTGATACTAGGGTTAATTTTGGATGGTTTCTCTTGTAAATTAATTATTTTAAAATCATTTCATTTGCTTTTGGAAACTTTAATTTACCCTCATTTTTGTTAAAAAATAAAAATAAAAAAAAATCAATTGATTCTCATTTTTTTCCTTATATTTTGACTAAATATAAAAGTAATTTGAGATTTTCAAAAGGAAAGAAGATGATTTGAGAATATTAAATTTACAAGGAATTATCCAAAATTTGCCCTTAATACTATACACCATTGCCTCTTATAATTTCTTTTTTTTTTTTTGAAAAAGGACCAACAATTAAAAGGAAAGAAACATATGCTTTTATAATTTTCAAATACGTAAGGGTTATTTGTTAAACATTTAAAATTTGAAATTTTATCAATTTTAGACATTTAAATTTTTTTTATAATTAATGTCTGATTTTCAAACATTTACATCTAAACAAGAAAAAAGGAGTAAACTTTCGTGATTTTTATTTAAATGGAAAAAGATTTGAATCAAAAGTAAATTAATTTTAAAAAATCTCTACAAAATATATTTATTTTCTAAAGTATAAAATTTAATTTTTTTATTTGTAAAAATATGAATGTCAAATACTTATATTTAAAATATTTTTTATTTATAAAAATAAACAAAACGCTACTTATATATTCATATATATATATTTTCAAATATTCGTATTGATACTTAATCTCATTTGCCCATTTTTTAACTCAGCTGAATACGCTTAATATTTTTACTCTCTTTTAATTCCAAGTGGCTTCTTTTCATTGGTCACCGGACGAACCGGATAGAAATAAACAGGCTCACACTCCCTCGCATTTTTAAGGCCTTATGACTTAGTCTCAGCTCTCGTATCAATATCAAAATCAAAATTTCTCGCCTCTTTGTTTCTCTCTTGAACTGATCAAGCATGGCCGCCGACGAGGTAAATTTCATTTATCTCTTTCCATCTATTTTAACGATTTCTGTTTGGGCGCCTAGAAAATAGAAACTGTACGGAAAGAAATTTCTTATTGGATTCATAATTTTTTTAGCCTTTATCTTCTGTTTGATTATTTGAATCACTCTCATCGTGATTGATACAAAATTGTGGATAATATATAAATTTAAACGTAAATTGCCTTTATTTTGTGATTTGTTTTATATCTCTTGATCATTTGTGCTGTGCTTGTTCAATGGGAAATTGAAAGTTTAGGTTTTTCGCGCAAAATTTTTGACCTTTTTATGGAATGATTAATCTCTTAGGAATCGTGGTGAGGGAAAATGAAGAGCTTCTGAATGATGTTATTTTTATAAGCAAAGCTATAGATTTGTAATATGACCAACGATATGGTATGATTGTTAATAAGAGGTGTATAATTTGTCATCAGATGGTGATGGATGAATGTCAGCACTTCTGTATCTAGTGGCAAACTTGCTTTACGTTAGCCCAATGTTGCATAAGTTTCTCATTATTTTATGTTATGGTTACTGGTACTCCTTTTGTCTTAGATTGAACTCAAAACTGCTCCTGCTGATTTCCGGTTTCCAACAACAAATCAAACCAGACATTGCTTCACCCGCTACATTGAGTTTCATAGGTAAACTCACTAGTAATGAACCATTTTGCTTATGATGAAGCTGTAGCATGTACCACTTCATTTTATTATGCAGGTGCTTGGCAGCAAAGGGGGAAGAATCTAATGAATGTGAAAGATTTGCTAAATACTATCGTTCTCTCTGCCCCGGTGACTGGGTGAGTATATTGCAATTCTTTGAATGTTGTTGATTGCAATATATGATTCTTTGGATGTTGTCTATTGCCATATATGATTCTTTGAATGTTGGCTAACATATTTTAAGTTTACTTAGTTATAAGTCCTTTTTTAGTTGTTGCTGAATTCACACAGATAAGTAAACAAAATAAAGATAAGTAAATAAAATGACTCATTTGTCTTTTCATGAATAATATAACTTATTTGTCTTTTCATGATACGTCTTAGGAGGTTATTATGTTAGACCACCTGTCTATGAGAAAATTTGAAACATGTGTCCAGGTGTAGAAATCATTGAGAACAATAGAAAATTATTGGGGATGTAGAAATTCCAAACATTCTTCCTTATTTTGTGTCTAGGTTTTAGTGGCTGTTCTGATATCAAGCTTTGTTATACCAAGAATGGATTCTTGATGATTATTGCATTATATCTGTTGTTGGAGATCAGCTGGTATTGTAGCAGACTTCTTTGGTGGATTGACCTTTAATATGTGAGAACGATATAAATGACTGGATACACAGGAGTAATTCTGCTATGATATTGTATTATGATAGACTAGTGGAGAAAGTTCATGCATTTGTTTGTCCGCATTAGTACTAGCACTTACAGGCATATGATGCTTAAACAATCATGTGATTAGATAATTGGGTTTAGTCAGGACACTAATTTTAGCTTCTGGCTTGAGCATCATAATGTTAAGATGTCGGTGAAGATTGCCATGTCATGTAAAGAATAGAAATAAGAATGAGCTTTTTTTATTATTATTTATTTTTAAGCTTGCATTTATCATCATCTCTAGAATCAGTTTAAACAAAAGCCTCAATCCTCATAGTGCAAAAGAATAACTGGTACCTGAAAGCTTATATGCACGAAGGGTATTTATAGCAGAATGGTACACCATATGAAAGCATTAGAACATCTGAGTGAACCATTTTTTATCATTGGGATTATTTTAGGTGTTATGATTTTAGTCTCATCAATTGTAACTGACATCTTGTCCAGTAGAATGTTTATCGTCATCTCGACTCACAAAGAGACAATGTTATAATTGATTTTGCATGCAGCTGCTATTATGTTTGTCCAGTCAACAAAATTGATAGCCTTCTATCATGATCTTTTTTGTTGATGAAAGTTTAACTTGTATGTTTTCTAACCACTTGAATTGTAGTAATTTGCATTTGTGATGGAAGTCATTTTTTTCCGTTTCCCTCTCTGTTATGTGCTCAAATTGCTGCAGATTGAGAAGTGGAACGAGCAGAGGGAAAATGGGACGTTCCCAGGTCCTCTTTAAACTTGCATCAGCACTCGGGTGGCTTTTCTTTTGGATGAAACGTTCATATTGCTCTGTTTATTTGCTCCCTGATCATGTTTTTTCATTTAAGCCTGAAAACCAATAAGGCAACAGTTAAAGATTGTTTTGAATGTTGATGCTTTAGTAGTTTAGTTATTGACTTATTGCGCATGGTCAATAAGCAAAAGACCTTTGAAAAGCCATGACTCTGCAAATGTTATCAGTTTTTGGGGAAAACCTGTGGTGCAACTGCGGTACCGTGCCACAGTTGCATCCAACCGTTGGATGCCAGTGGACTCCATCAATCTAAGTGCATCCAACGGCTGAATGCAACTGTGGCACGGTACCACAGTTGCACCATAGCCTGATCCCAATTTTTGATCCCATTCACTTTCAGTTTTTTTTTTTTTTTTTTTTGTGATTTGGCTTGATGCAACAAAGTGGAAATCAAATAATGATATTTTGGGTTAAAGAATAAATTTAAAAAGAATCCATAAAAATCTTAATTTTGACAGAAATCAGTGGGTTTTAATTGTATTATCATTAATAAGATAAAACACCAACCATTCTTATACACGCATATAATAACAACAAATATTGCCTCGTGGTGAGCCCACTTGCACAATTTTTTTCTTCTTGACCTTGATTTGATGTTGACTGATGTTATTTATTTAATTATGGGGAAATATTTACCGTCCACTTATTTTTTTTAATTTTTTAAAAATATATAATTATTTTTTTTACTGAAATTCACTTAAAATTATATTTTTTTTTTACTTTTCTACTTTCGTTTGGAATCCGTTAATTATGGGGAAATATTTACCGTCCACTTATTTTTTTTAATTTTTTAAAAATATATAATTATTTTTTTTACTGAAATTCACTTAAAGTTATATTTTTTTTTACTTTTCTACTTTCGTTTGGAATCCGTTAAGAAAACTAACAGAAACTAAAAAAAATGACCATTTTACCCCTAAAATGAAAATTACAATTTCACCCTAAAAATGTCAAAAATAATAAGACTTAATGATGAATATCATTATTGGTACGTTAATGAAGTACAAAAAAATCTTAACTACTAGAGATTATAACTCAATGAATAATAAAACTCTACTTATCTTAAATTTAATTGATGTTTTGCGAGATTTGACTATTTTTAATACTACTGTTATAATTTAGCATTCTAATTATAAACATATTTATAAAAAAAACCTTGCATTTAATGGTTGTGGAATTAATTTCTTTATTGACTGATGGGGAAAATAATTTCTTTAATCTAATTATTTTTGACAATTTTTGGGGTGAAATTATAATTTTCGTTTTGCGGGGTAAAATGGTCATTTTTTTAAGTTTCTGTTAGTTTTCTTAACGGATTCCAAACGGAAGTGGAAAAGTAAAACAAAATGTAACTTTAGGTAGATTCCAGCAAAAAAAAAAATTGTATATTTTTGAAAAAGTTGAAAAAAACGGGTGGACGGTGGATATTTTCCCTTTAATTATTTGTCCATAAGGTTGATAGTTCCTTCTAGCATTGCTTGAATAGCTCGATTCATCTTACTCATTCTCTTAGAAGAAAAAAATGCAGAAGTTAGAGATATGCTAGCTGCTGGAGTCCTCTAAAACGGGGAGTTATCTTGATTTCTTAAGTGGTAAGGTAACTTTTAAAATAATTGTTATTAATTGTATTATGAAAATAACGAGTTGTGGAGAAAGTCAGTTAAATATTTAATAAAATTTATTTTTTTGAAAGTGTTGTGCGTTTTAAAGGTAGTGTTATGTGTTTGGTAAATTTTACTATTGATGTTATAAAAATATAAATGACTAAGATGATTATAAAGTTCAGACAAAATTTGTTTACACATTTGTAAATATGTGTATGTAATAATTCTTTAAAAAAAGGACAACAACTAGGGGAGGGCATCGGTTTCGTTTAGGGGTAAACTTTCGATTTCAGTTTGGTTCGGGTTTGAAATTAAAAAAAAAAAATCATTCGGTCTTTAAGGAAAATAAAAATCGAACCGAAACCAATAGTTCAGTTCGGTTCGATTTTGTTTTCAATAACGGTTCATATTAACAAATCAATTTTTCGTTCAGCTTAACTTACACATAAAGCTTATTATAATCAATGTATAATAAACAAAAATAAAATAATTTACAAATTTGTATTCACAAAAAAAAATGCAAGAATTTTGGACTAAAATGCAAAATCTTCAAAATCATCGTCATTGTTTTTAAAATCAAAACTTTTGGCCCAAAATGAAAAAAATAAATGTTTGTGTCGTATTGTAATTTACCAAAACCTACGAACTAGGTTTTGACCACCCTTAACACCAAGTCACCAACATTCCTTTAGTTTGAGAAAATGGTGATAAATACCCTTTTGTTTACAAAAATGTTCACATCAACTATTTTTTAAGTATATAGATCCATTTTTGTGTTTAAAAATAAGATGCTTGTTAAGTTACGTAATCGTGTAATTTATATCAACCCAACACTTGCTATAACTAACATAAAAACATAAACAACAAAAACTAAATGTGTGTTAATGGTAGCAAACATTGGGTTAATGTAAGTTACATGATTATGTAACTTAACAACTACCTAAAAATAATCATACAAATATTTTTAGACAAATAAACCAAATTTTGTACTAAGAAAAAGATCTATGTAACTTTTTGTGAAAGCATAGTGTTTGTATAACTATTTCACCAAAATATGGTGGTGTTGACATCCTTTCTTCTAATTTTTTTTTTTTTGTGTGTGTATGTGTGATAACTGATAATTAAAATATCTTTTTATTTTCTAATCAATATTGTTGGTAATAAATAACCTCTTTAATTTTAATAGTTTACTTCCTAATTGAATAAAAACAATTCTGAGTAATATATGTGAGAATGTATATGACATTATATTAAGTATAAAATTAATTCTCAAAGTCACGTTTTGAAAAATGACATTTTTTTTCTACTTTTTAAAATTTTCTATAAGATAAGATAACTTTATCAAAAATAATTTTTAAAAATATTTACTAAACATATAAATTAATTTTTTATTTTTAAAATTTCCTTTTGATCTTTAAAAGACAATCTCAAATAAACCCTAATTCTTTTGAGCTTTGTATTTGGTGGGGTCGGTCAAAAGAGTTATAATTTTACACAAAAAGATTCAAAAGCAAAATAATAATGACTTTAGACCTACAACGGCCAGCAATTTCAAATTTCAAATTCCAAATGATAATGGCAGCCACCTTCTTATTAAATCAATACATTTTGCATATAGATCGAGAACTGAGTCCTTGCGTGTGTCTAAGGATGATTTTATCTCGTATATTACAAGCAGATCCGGCACGTTATGAGTCAGGTATTTGAGTGAATAGTAGCATCCTGGGGTTGACATAGAATGTCACCATTGATTAAGTAGTCGAGAAGATTCCAAGCAAATAAGAACTTCTCCAGACAACTCTCATCTAGTAGCTACCACCGGGATTGAGTGCAATTGGAGCCAAGGCCAGCTTGATTTGGGCAGGTCAATTAGCCCAACCCCCATACCAACCCCCACCCACTTCTCTTTATTGGGCACCCATTTTCGAGGAACCCTCCGCTCGATGCAGCGGCTGCCTCCTCCAGATGTTCTGCACTCCAATGTAATAGAAATTAAAAAAATTGGAACACTTCTAGCATTCAAGTCAAAATCTGGCAAAATACAATCAATAATGCTGATTAAAAAACGTCTGATCCCAACCCTGAGGAAACTGCAAAATTCCATGCGCTTGAGCACACAAAGAATAAATAGAATATGCAAACCAAAAAAATTAAAAATTAAAAAAAAGAATGGGATATTTACAAAAAGCATACAAAGCGCATAAACTGAAAAGACAAGCGATTCAGATTCTCTTAACTTTATCTTTGTGATGAATCGGAAGCATGAATTATGATGGACCAGAGAATAATTGTTAATACATCTCATAATAGTTGTCAAAATATATATATAATCTATGTTATCGAGGCCTCCGACACCCACGTTACATGATCTTATTTTGCATATAGAATTTGAAAAATGTATGTAATATATTATGTATAACTTATTCATCAGCTCTATTTATACTAAAAATTTGAATATCATTATTGAGAAAAGCTCGTCAATTTCTGTAATGAATCAGTTTTAATATTTGAGTAAAGAGTAGAATCAATACGAAAACAATCAAAAATCTTCCGCGACATAATAAGAAGTGAGAAAGGTTGAAATGTTGAATCATTCATAACACTAAAAATAAACTGGCAAGGCCCCCATTTACATTTAAATGACTCATTTGAAAATGAAGCATATCCTAAAGTTGGCCATTGATATTAGGATTATGATTCTCTCCTGATTTGAGCACTCTTAATTTTTTACAGATCTTGTGCCACATGTGTTTTAGTGTTAGTGGATGATTATGATTTAACTACTTTTTCTTTTTAATTTATTAACCACCAATCATATTAACAGAATTTACTCAAATGAAGATCAGATCATGAGAAAATCTTGATTTGTGATATTATGGTGTGAAACCTAGACCACACAACAAGAGGCCGACCGAAGATAAGAGGGTCATCGTCATTGTGCTTTGATTGTGCTATGATCATCAATTATTCTTTTGAATTGTCTTCAACAATCATATTTTTATTGACTTAAGCAATAGTTTTGCAATCACACGCGTTAAATAATGACATGTCAAGAAGTCATTTTAGCAGTAAACAGCACTCTTTCGTGTAATGTTAGTACATGTGGCTAATTCAACAATTGAACTTCGTTTATAACGTGTGATAGTACATGTGGTATGTCCCCACCACCCGTCAGATCAAGTTGTCACTATTGTTTAATACTACAATTATCATATCAATTCGTTGTTTAAACAGATTAAATTCCAAACCAACAGGCACTAGCATAATAGCATTAGCATGGGATTTAATAATTGTATTTAAGTTTTTTAAAAATAAAGTTTATGGTAGTATCATTTTAATATCATATCTTAATAAATTCAAAGGAAACTAAAAAGGGGTACACTTTTAGTTTGAGCTACCATAGTTAATTTTGTGTGTGACTCTTTCGTTATTCTTTTTGCATAATCAATTAACCATTAAATAAGTATTAAAAATAAGAGTCACATCATATATTTAATGTACCGAAAGAAAAAGGTTGTGTGAAAAATTTCAAAAACATTTGAGAGTTTACGTAGACGTTATTGATACAAACTTTGGAAGTCATAGATGTTATTTTCCCCTAATCATCCGAAACTGGTGCCTGATTTGGGTGCCCAAACAGTCAAATAGAAAACGGCGCCGTTTCCGATTTTGATATTCCAATACCAAATCGGCAATCGGACACTCGGACTCGGGAGTCTTGGACAAATTACGTAGCGCGCTCGTATCAAAGTCGATCGTTGCTTTCGTTAATAAGAGCATCACGCGTACACGGTACGCGGGTGACCTTACCAAAACTAAAGTGACGACAAATCAAAGAAAACAGTGTAAAATGAGACGGTAACCAAGTGCTGCCACGTCAAAAGTTTGGATATTACTGTGGGCGACAATACACTGAACAATTGCCTATTCAGAGACGTTGACCCACGGCTTAAAAAGTTAAGAGCGAGCGTAACGCTTTCCTCTTTTTTTCTTTGTGTTTTTTTTGTTCACGTCACTTGTAGGCTGTAAAATAATGATCACAGCCGCGTCCCTACTGGCTCGCAAGGAACTTTTCTACGGTAACAACGAGGCTTTGACCTTAAAAAATTGTAGTTGACTATAAAGTTTGAACCAAAAAGGCCTTTGGCTTTAGGGATTGTTTGGAAGAAGCTAACCTTTTTGTCATAGTTTTAGTAATCAATGTTAGATAAATTGTCAAAATCTTTAAGCAATTACCCAAATTTGTTATTTTATTATTTTCATCTATTTAACAGTAGAAATTCTTTGTTAAAATAGGAGAAAAATAGATTAGAGACTATTATATATATATATATATATAAAATCTTTCTAAAACAAAAGTAAACAAACTAAAGAAAGAGCACATTTTAGATTCATCACCAAATCAGTTTGAGAAAATATAATACGAGCAAAAGTATTTAAACTACAGTAATCGAAAATTTGTATTTTTATTACAAGTTTTCAATTTTGACATCCCGGGCCAAGCCAACAAAATCTTTTAGTATTCGCTAGGGGGTTTTTGTGATTAATTGTGAACTTTAGGTGATATTAGTTAAGACATTGGGGATACGGATGAAAATATCCAATCTCAGAATGGGAAGGGAGCTGTGGCCTGGGGAGTACTCGACCGTTTAAAATTGGTATTTAAAACACTTCCACTAGAGACAACTAAACAACGCGTCGGTAGGAAACCGCCCTCACACGTGTCGGAAACTCGCGCGTCACTTTAAAACGTGTTAAGCATTAACAAAGGATGATCACCCGGCGGAGCCAACTCAAAAGAACTTTCTCCGCAGTAACCCCACTCTCTTCCATACAGTTACTGCATTAGGAGAAGATAAACTTCCCGTATAAAAATATCTCCTCATCGTTCAGAACTTCCATCGAACATTTCATCTGCATTGATTTTGAAAATCTGTGGCGCAATGTTTCGTCTAAGCAACAACTTGATCGGGATCCTCAACATCTTAACATTCCTCCTCTCAATTCCGATCCTCTGGGCCGGCATCTGGCTCTCCAACAAGGGCGTGACCGAATGCGAGAAGTTTCTCGACAAGCCCGTGATAATTCTGGGCGTGTTCCTAATGATAGTCTCCTTGGCCGGCCTCATCGGCGCGTGCTGCAGAGTCTCCTGGCTATTGTGGGTCTACTTGGTTGTGATGTTCTTGTTGATTGTGCTGTTGTTTTGCTTCACCATCATGGCCTTCGTCGTGACCAACAAAGGAGCCGGTGAGGTCTTGTCCGGAAGAGGGTATAAGGAGTACAGATTGGGAGATTACTCAGACTGGTTGCAAAAGAGAGTGAATAATACTAAGAATTGGAACAAGATTAAGAGTTGTTTGATTGATAGCAAAGTTTGCTCAAGCTTTCATGATAAGTATCTTAATGACACCGTCGAGCAGTTTTATTCCGAGCACTTGTCTTCTGTTCAGGTACTTTATTACTATAACTCTACATATGTTTATACATAATTTATTAAAAATTTTGGTTGATTTGTCCCTTCTTTAGATATATATTTTTTTATTCTTAAGAAACAATTTTGGGTGCTTGTTGATTAGGGATTTTGCTGAACTTTTTTTCATGCATGTGGTTCTTTGGGCTCGGTGTTTTATCTGGTTTTGTAATTAAAACTTGGTTTTGTCTTGAGTGTTGGAGATCTAATTTTTACATTAATTAATTAAGTTATTCAGTTTTGGATGCAGTTTGTAAAAATTTTGATCTGGGTTTTCAATATCTGTTCAAATTATGGTTGTCAAGGAAGTACACTAATTAGTGGCAGTTCCTTCTGCAGTTGTTGTTGGGATTTTTTTTTCCACCATGATTTTGTTGAATTATTGTCTATTGAAATCATATTATCAATTAGTTTACAGATGTTGACTTATGACCTAGAAACCACCATAACGCTTGCTAATTGGGACCCAAGTTCCTGAAGTGATACTAATCAAAAGTTTGTTTTTGGTTTGCAAAATTACACCTTTGCTGACGGCTCCCTTTTTGTTATAGTCTTCTTGTATGTTCAAACATCTGTTGATTGTGGGTGATACTGTAGAGGGACTCAGGGACCACATTAAATTATTGCGATGAAAAACAAACTGTTGTGATTTTACTTTGCTACAAAATATAAATCATTGTCTCTTTATGCCTTGAATTTGTGTTTCTGCTGCTTTATTCTCTCAACTTTGTTTTCTTCAATATGTTGATTGTGGCTTACCTTTCGTTTACTCTGATATGCAGTCTGGTTGCTGCAAGCCATCTAATGACTGTGGATTTAATTATGCCGGTCCAACCCAATGGACTAAGGGAAACACATCTAGCACCAATCCCGACTGTGGTGCATGGGGGAATGATGCAAGTACTTTGTGCTACAACTGCCAATCATGCAAGGCTGGCCTGCTGGACCAACTCAAGAGTGACTGGAAGAAGGTTGCCATTGTCAACATTGTCTTCCTCATAGTGCTTATCATCGTTTACTCCATTGGCTGCTGTGCGTTCAGGAACAGCCGGAGGGACAATGATTACGGAAAGTACCCTCTAGGTCGTTGATGTAGTCTAGATCAGATCATAACATCTCTATGTAGTAGTAATTAGGCGAATTCTCACTATTTGCTTTGCTATATGTAATTAGGCGAATTCTCACTATTTGCTTTGCTATATGTTATTAACCATGGTTTTTTGTATGTATACCTCTTGTTGATTTTTGATTGGTATTAGGACGTATTGGATCTATGTAGTCATATCGTATGTGGAATTTATATATTTTTATCTGGCAGCTAGTTTGCTTCTTTTTGTTTTCTTATTTTGGTGCATTTTGCTTGTTATTTTTACCGAAGTTTTATATGAGGAAGTTGTTACTAAATATCGCATTTTGAGTCGATTTGGATTGCGCAATCTAAATTTAACCAATACCCTTTGACTATCAGAGTTGTAATTACCAAATGGCGGACTCCTATTTTAATTTAGGCAAATGTTGAAGATATATTTACGCGTTGCTAAAATATTTATACATTCATTTGAAAATTCAAATTGTAATTAGCACCTGGACAAAAAACTTAGTTCATCTTTTCCGTGATTGTGTATTTGATGGCTCGCTGCTGTAACAGCTTGTTCGTTGTCCTCAATGTGGTAACATTTCTTCTATCCGTCTTCATTGTCTGGTTCGGAGTACTATTAATCACCACAGAAGCAACAGAATGTGATAAATTCCTGCAAAAACCAGTCTTACTCCTAGGATTCTTCATTATGATCATCTCTCTGATAGGAATAAGAGGCGCATGTTGCCATTCATCTGGGTATCTCTGGTCTTACCTTGTTCTGTTGATGTTGATTATCGTGGGCGTGATTTCTTTAACTGTGTTTACGTTAGCGGTAACAAACAGAGGGTCCGGTCAGAAATCGCCAGGAAAAGCGTATAAAGAGTACAGAATGGATGATTACTCATCCTGGCTGCGAAAGAGAATGAATGATGAAGAGAATTGGAGAAAGATCAAGAGCTGCTTTGTTGCTACAAACATTTGCAGCGACTTTGAACGTCGTCATGTTAACGCAGCTGCTGCTGATAAGTTCTCCAGGGAGCGCTTGTCTAGCGTTGAGGTACAGTAATGGACTAATTTCAATATATATCTGCTCGCTTCTGCCATTTTCTTCTGGATCTAACATGCCTGGGGCTTGGTGTTTGCCAATTGCCATGCAGTCTGGTTGCTGTAAGCCACCTGATGACTGCAAATTCACCTATGTGCCACCAACATATTGGAACAAGGAAAAAGGGAATTTCACCAACGCAGATTGCAGATTATGGGATAATAGGCCTGCCATTTTGTGCTATGATTGCGCTTCTTGTAAGGCTGGCCTGCTGGACCGAATCAACCGACAATGGAAGATAGACGCAAATTTGAACGCTGTTGCACTGCTTGTGCTTGTCATTGTCTTCATCGTTGGTTGCTCTTCTCTTAGCGAAAACAGAACAAAAGTTCATGCTTACAAAACAAATCGTTGTCCTTACCCATCATCTTCAAAGTCTTGACTTGCGAATAGATTTTTTAGAAGTTACTTATGTTAATCAAGTTAAGAGATTATTTTTTAGCTTGCAATTTAGCAAACATTGTTGTCAATTGGTCATCACGGGCCCTTGCTTCTTTAAATTTTCCAGATTAATATGCTTCTGGTTGTGGTGAGGTATTAAAGCACCCAGCAATCGGTACATCATTTTCTTCCGTTTGGAAATTTCTGGAAGTGGGATCAACTTGGGAATCGAATGAATTAATGGCCAAGAGAAAAGATTGAGCAGTGCATGTAGCGTTACAACAATTTGATCAACTTTAGTCATGGCTTTGAAGCTGGCATTAGTTTCTGATAATCTGAAAGGTGTCCATGCTATCTCCGTTGCACCCGCTTGGAACATTCATTTTTCAACTACCCACTTATTGTTTTCGTGTAGATATTTCAATATCTAATCATACAAGTTAAAGAGTTGTAAAGGATAAAGAAATTTAAAAGAAAAACCGTCTGCACTTAAGGGAAAATTATTCACGTTGTTAATTTGTTAATGACAAGGATCTTGTATATCATTAACGTAAAAATTTAGATCACATGGTAGTACGAGTTGTGATAAATTTTAATAAATATTGTTTGATGCAAAACTATTTTTATTAAAAAAGAAAAAAAGTTCTAAAAATGATAACGATTAAAATTTGCCTTCGCAATACGACACCAAGTAGAGCCTTAATTACTCACTAAACATTCTTATCATAAATTTAGGAAATTATATTTGGGAAGATAATATCATTAGGCGCGTATGAATGGATATTTATGAAGTGTGTAGAAAATAAAATATTATTCCATATCAATCATTGGGTGAATAACTAGTTTTTGGCACGAAGAAGCCTTTACTCACAGAAAAACTAAAAAAAAAAAAAAAAAAACTCATTTTAGAGTATGGAAAATAAATAAAAATGTGTATTATAACAAATGTGGAAGTGTCCCGATTCATTATAGAGTCGGCTATTAGAGCGAGGCAGTCGCTGGCCTATCGAGAGATGCGGCACGTTATCGTTGGTCTTCGGGTCTCTGCAATTTTCTTAGCTCAGCTTTAGTAAAACCCTAGCACTACCAAGCCAGAAAATGTCCACTCCACTTCATGAAAATGAAAAGAAAGAAGTCAGTTTCCTCAAGACATGCATTAATGGCACCAATGCTCTTTCAGGTTATCACCACGCTCAATGCATCCTTTTTTTTTTAAATTTGTCATAATTTTTTCAATTTCCAAATAATTATTAGGCTTTCATTTGTTTTTGTGAAAGCTGTATTCATGAGAGAACATGAATTATTGGACATTCTTGTATGGCACGTGATGGATGGTATTTGATTAATCCACAACTTCAGTCATGAGCTATTATATACAATCACTTTATGTGTGTACAGTTGTTCATTTTTTTTGGCACATAAAAATTATTCTCTGTTGCTAACTTCAATAATTTGTTAAACATACAAACATATAAGTAAGAAATTTTATTTTATTTTGCCCGTTAAGGCTGAAGAACCCACATTAAGAATTCTTATTTTCATCCATAAAATTTTTCTCCGATGAATCATCTTTATTTTGTTAAAATATGAGCCGATAACGTGGCAAAGTTCGAGCTGATGAATTTTTTTTTTTTTTTTTTTGTCTTCTTTCAACTATTTGCACACAGAATTAATGTTTGCATTTTCACCAAGTGAGGCATCTCATCTGAGAAAATTTCTCTGTTTGTGACATACATATACAACTTTAAAATTCTGAATCTTTAAGTGAAATGATCCTCACGGTTTTCTTTTTTACTTTTTTTTTTCAAACTCCAGGAATAGGCATACTATCAGTTCCATATGCACTTTCGTCAGGAGGCTGGTTAAGCTTGATCATTCTCGTCTTAATAGCGGCAGCAGCCTCCTTTACTGCTCTCTTAATTAGAAGATGCATGGACAAAGATCCAGATGCAATGACAAGCTACATTGACATTGTTGGTCATGCATTTGGCCGCAAAGGCAGGGTTATAGCTTCTCTTTTCATCTGCTTAGAGCTCTAATTTGTTGCCACTGACCTTCTAATATTAGAAGGAGACAACTTACACAAGCTGTCCCCACATTTTGATCTGAAGCTAGGGAAGTTAAATGTTGATGGCAGGCATTCTTTTGTTGTTCTAGCTGGTGTCATGATCTTGCCCACTATGTGGTTGAATGATCTTGGTGTTTTGTCTTATGTTTCGGCCGGTGGGGTGCTGTCTTCTATGATTGTTACTGTGTGTGTTTTCTTTGTTGGTGCGACAAAGGGAGTTGGATTTCATGGCAAGGGAAGGCTCTTCAATCTGAATGGAATCCCTACTGCTCTTAGCTTGTATACTTTCTGCTATGGTGCTCACGCTGTGTTTCCCCCTATCTACAATTCTATGAGAAAGAAAATCCAATTTTCAAGGGTATGATTTTGTGTATTTTATAGTTACTCACTTGTGGAATTAATTTCTAAAAGCACCAAGAAGCAGGTTATTGTTGCTTGTTCTGGAAACCAGGTAACTTTGTGCAGTATTAGGGTTAAAGACTAATCTTTCTTAATCTGTTTCTGCTGTTACAGGTCTTACTCATTAGTTTTGCTATCTGCACTATCACCTATCTGACAATGGCAGTACTGGGATACCTCATATATGGACAAAACGTTCAATCTCAAGTGAGTAACTATAAAATAGTAATGCCAATTGCCACTGCTATTGAAAACCGATTGGCAGCCAACTACAAAGATTGTAAGTCAGCAAGTATTCTGATCCGTATGTCTTTGCTTGTTAGCACTGTGGTTTTAGCTGCTGTGTTTCCATCTTTCCAATCTGTGACGTCTCTCAGTGGAGCATTTCTCATAGTGGTTGTTTCCTTCTTGCTGCCTTGTGTTTGTTACTTGAAGATCTTTCAAGTTCACAGGAATTGGGGGTATGAGCTTATTGGCATTCTTATTATAATGTTGTTACCTGTTTTTGTTGGGGTGTTGGGTACATATTCATCTATCGCTCAAACTGTAAAGCAGGTTTAGAATTTGAATGATCTGTTCATTTGTACCTAGTCTTTGGCAGATCTACATGTCATCACTTGCTTTCTTCTTATGTTTGTTGTCTAATATTCAAGCAAGCCGTACTTTATGATAAAAAAATCACGTCTTGTTTTTGCAAGCTGAGCTGTTTAATTGCTTAGAAGCTGAAGGATGAAGAATGAATATCTGAAACGTCAAGTAAATCATGCATGTAGACACTAAATATACACTAGCCTTTTTGTCTCCAAACAAATGTAATGGAATGGAATGTAAATTATGATTGTAGTAAATATTAATAGTACATTATCTAATTCTTTGGAAGCAGTTGATTTGTAAGACTGAAGTGGCTCTTCCAGATCAACTTTACTAGTTGTTTTATCGGAAGTTTAATCTCCCACAACTCACAATTTTTGCTTCTCTATTTTCCTGCTTTAATTTTGGCTCTCGCTTCTCTTTAAATTCTTCAGCTTTACCCCATAACACGACTTATAAACCACAAAATTGAAAGAAGTGAACCTATCAACCTGAATGAAATAAAGTAACTTAAGGTTGCAATCAAGGCCTAGAAATGGGAATGATGAAGCATTATTATATCTTTAAAACGAAAATTTGTCAACCTTCCATCTTCTCATGTAAGAATTTTGTAGTCAGAATGGTGACAATAACTGGGCATAGAAATTCCCCCTCTGTCACAATCTTTTATAATTATATCACGACACAAATGTCAAGTTCAAATCTTTGGATTTGAACTAAATCGAATGCATGCAATTAATTCAGGAGTGTATGCAATTTCCAGGCTCCTGGATCTCTCATCCAAGTGGTTGACAGTAAGAGGTCCGCGCAGCTGGCTAACAAATGGACCTGTTCAACAGAATTTTAGTGATATGATTTTAGGTTTTTGAGGAGAATTCGTAGAGCAAACACCTGAAAGGTCATCCCAAATGACAAGCAACAACTGCTTGCGAAGAGAAATAGACAACCGATCAAACAAGTCTCACCTTCCAATCCAGAGAACCAAATATTGGTAAATGCTCTATGTTTCAGTAGCTTTTGCGGTCGAGAAATGCCATGGTAAATTGGCAATAGCTCCACAAACACAGAAGATTGTGCCTTATATTTTGGTAACGCGTTTCGAGCTTCAGATATTAACTTCACTCTATCAAAATTTAAGTTTACATGAGGAAGAAGTAATTTATTTCCATTAGTTAAGATCACATAGCAGTAAAATATTCATGTCATATCATTCGAAGCTAACTAGGGAAATTAAAAAAAAAACTAATTAAGCAGGCAAGAAACGAAAAGCACGCAAACATTTAGTCAATGTAAGCTCTTGTTGGCACAGAAGGAGCTTTGAGCTGGAGCAATGCTCTTAAAAGTTCATTCACACGATTATACACCATTGTAGGTTTGGTTTCTGTCCTCGTTTGGCCAGTTTTCTAGGCATTTTTTAGCTCTTATAAGGCGAGAAAGTTTCAAAGAGGGTTGATGAAAGAAATTTCCCCGCATAATATTGTGATTCAAACAAAAACAAGAAGTCCAATTTTCAATTCCAGACCTATCTATTATTACAACCTTACAGATCATAACAAGACTATTTGTAATTTTTGTAGATGTACCATGAATCAGCTGTCTTTTGCTCTCCTAAAAGATAAATACTGGGAATCAAACCCCTGGCTCTCCTTATTCCACATGGAACTGCCCAATCATCTCGTGTGCATTAATTCAATGGTAAAATTTTAGCCACTACTGCTACTTGAGCAGCAAAATTATATTTTTCTTTTTAAGGAAAAAAAGAAAAAAAAAAAAAGAGTCGTTACTCAATCATTTCATTTGCATCAACAATAGATGACTTGTCAGAAAGAAGTGGTTCTTCTAAATTATTTTTATAACTTTTCTTCACTGAAGGTTCTTCTATTACGACTTGCACGGTCCTTGTTTGGTCATTCTGCAGCTTTGTATCTGTTTTGTGTTCGATCTCTTCAAGGTCTTCTGCCTTACCCCATAACACAACGTACAAACCAATTATCACAGCAAACGCACCAATCAAGCTGAGGTTGAAAACACCGAAGATTTTGTATTTTAACAGTTATTAGCATAGAAATTATTTGCAACATATGTATTTTTTTAGAGAAATGGATTGTCTGAGAAAATTGGTTCATTTTACCTTCCCATAAATATTTCTTCATCCAGAAATAGGCCTGCTAATACAGTCACAATGACTGTGCATAAAGGATTGAACATTGCACAGAAGAGCGGACCTCTTTCGGAAATGCACCAAGCTTGAAGAAAGAAAGAGATTGCCAATGCAATTCCCTGTTTTGGATAATTGCAAGTCCAATGAGATCTTAAAATAGGAGACAAAATGAATTATGTGGCTCAAAAAATTTCATGTAAAACAGAATTGCTTACAGAATACAAACAACAAGCCAATTCAAGAAATGAATTCAGAGTCCAAGCCTCAAGATTTTTCTCTACAAGCAATGCAACGGTTGCCGACTCTAATGATGCCAAGAAACACATCCAAGCAGATGAATATAAGTGGTTTGGTATGCTTGAAGAAATTGGAACCTGTTGAAAGATTGGAAAATAAACATAAAGCGATCAAACATAACAAAAAAACAAGAAGAATTTGGGGAGCAAATACCTGCAAAATCATCCAAAATGACCAGAACCAGCTGCTTCCGAAAAGAAGAAAGCAACCAAGCAACCAGTTATCAGCTCCTGAGCTGAATATCAGTGATTTTGGTGGTGTGAATTCTTCATTTACTAGCTTAGGCCCTTTCAGCAATGCCATGGTAATGGCTCCCCCGACGCAGAATATAGTCCCTAGTATCTTGGCAATGCTTCTCAAGCTTCGATTATGAACTTTCTCCCACCTAATTTATCAAATTAAAGACTAGAAAATCATGTAAAAGTTTATTTTGATCACAATTTGAGATTTGAGTGAATATGTACCCAGCAATGAATGCCATTACAAAGGTGACTGCAGGCATGAGATTAGTCATTGCACTTGCTACAGTCGAAGAAGATAAATACAGGCCCTCAAAATAAGCATTTTGATTTGCTGTTACGCTGCCAATGAAATTTATAACACAAAGTTACCACCAAGGCCATCTAACTTAAAAAAATAAATACTGAGAAATACTCTTACCCAATCAACGAGGCTACAAAAAGCCAACCAAAGGTTCTTAAACCCAAAGATAACCTATAGGAACTTTTCCTGCCAACGACAGAAAGTAACAGAAAGAAAATTATACACTTAAACGTATATGAAGATTTGATTTATTTAACTTTTCATGTTATACCTCGTGGAGATGTAAACTATAGGGGCCATTATTAAAGCTGCTGTGCCTTGCCGGTAGACGACAAAGACTCTGGGGCTCAATCCCTGAACTAGGGCAACTCTAGTGAAGAGAGCAACCCCTGCATAAAGAAACTGCAATGCAACCATAGCCATTGCTGGTTTGTAAGCTTCAATACAACCCATTTTTGGTTTAAAAATTTAAAACCAATGTGAGCATGAAAATATAAGCTACCTAGCAAGCATGCATAAATCATAATATATATGGGAGCATGCATCTCGTGGGATGTGGATAAGAAATTGAGCTGTCAGGAATAAACTAATAAGAACCATCTAGAATGATGGCTGGTTTGATTGACTAAAAATTGTTAAATAATTGGATTGGTGATGCGGCGAGATAACACTGAAACATGCAAATCTGGTTCATATTCATATAATGATTGACTAGCTAGCTAGTTGCAAGATTAGCATGTTTGATTAAATACACACCTTGGTGATGTCTATTATGTGCGTGTGTAACGCGCTGTGCACGTGGAAATGATTCTTTTTGTGATTGAATAAATTATGACTTCGAAAATTTTAGATTAGCACAAAAATTACAAATGAACGCATTAATCCGGTTTAGAATATGCTATTAATATATAAGATTTTGGTTTGACAGAGCCATATTAGTAGTTTAGTTGTATTAAACATAGGTATACAATTTAAACCCACTTATCAGTCTTCATATAAATGCTGGAAACAATTAATACATAATTAAGGAAACTATCAACTTCATCCCATTGATTATAAAAAGAAATAGAAGAATAAATATCAGTAATGATCGGATCTTGTAAAAGGAGTCCTTGAGAGCAGTGGTGGGCGAATATCTAGTCGTTTGAAAATTTAAAATTAATATTTTATTAATCATATGCTACACCATTACAAAATTAATTAAATTTGTAAAAAAAAAAGGAAATGATACTATTGAAAAATAAATTATTTAAAATGATGGCACGACGATAGTAAATTGCTATATTATCTATGTAGGTAAAAATTTTATACTTCTAACTAAAATATTCTACTCAGTATGTGTATTAGTACTCGTTATGTATACAAGTTCTATATATATAAATTTTAATTATAGGATTTCTTGAGCCTTGTGTAGATAAAATCTTTGAAATTCATGTTTTATGTTTTACTTTTGCCTTTTCTCCTTCGTGCTTGAGGTAACGTTCATCTCCACTAATTTATGTTTTTCTTTTTAAAATTATTTTCATGTTATTTATATAATTTTTTCTTTTATTATTTAAATTCATTTTCTGAAATTTAGGTATTGTTCGGTTGTGTGAGTGCAATAACTATATTTGTCGTGTTAGATAGATTTATCTATCATACAACTTCACCGACTCTTCTATGATCTTTTCATGCCTTTGCATATTCTGCAGCCGCTTCTAGGCTTGTTCTTTTTTCGCTTTTCTCCTTCGTGCTTCAGGTAGCGTTCACATCCGCTAATTTATATTTTCTTATATATATATATTAAAAATGTTACAATCCGAAATTTTAAAGTGCGGGATCATTCGGAAAAACGCATAAACCGTACAGTTTAAGTGTTTTAAGTTTTAAGTCTTTAAAACCCTGCGGTTTTAAAGTTTTTACGAACTTTTTCCGCACTTTAACATCTTGGACATGAAAACTACTATATATATATGTATATATTCAGCTATTTATATCCTTCTCTTTTATTATTTAAATTCATTTTTTGAAATTTAGGTGTTGTTTGGTTGTGTGAGAGCGATAAATATATTTGTTGTGGCTAGATAGAGATATTAAGGAAAAATAAAACAACTCCGCTTTCTGTTGGTTATAAAATTGATTAACTATGTTTATTAAACAGCTGAAAAATTGATGGAAGTTTAGAATTAGTTTTGGCTATATGAATGAGATTTTGATTTTGATTTTAATGTTTTTTTTGTTGGGAAAGCAGATAAAGGTGGAATTTAAAATTCTGTATTGATTGAAGACTTATTGAAATTTTGTTTTTTAATTCAATTTTTTCAAGTTTATGTTAATAATTATGATTCAAAATGCAAGATTATAATCTCATGGTGAACTTAGAATTTACTCAGCTGGAAAACTAAAACTACAAAGCTTTTTTGAGCTTTTTGTGCTGAGTATAGTTCTTTTGTATTAGTAATACCATCCAGAATGAGATTTTAAACCGGAACCAAAAAGATCCGAACTATATAGTACCCACATGTGCCATGTGGCTTTTGAAGGTTTAAGCCCCTAGAGTAAGTTGTATAATTTTTTTTTCTTAAAAAAATAGTGAAAACATTGTGTGAGGTATTATAAATAATCGGTACTACTGAATACATAATTACTATTTTTATCTTATCTAATTATATCTACCGAACACATATTATTATTTTTAATTTTAAAATACGGGATATAGAAAATACTACAATATGTATATTTATATTAGAAATGTAGCAATTATAAAACACCATTTCTATTCTCATTTTTGTTTTCAGAAAGAAATGAACATGTCTAGTGCTTCAGCTTAGTCGGCCGGCCATAACATTCCTCAGCCACCATCTCCGAAGAAGCAGAGAGGAGGCCGCTCGAATGAGACACTTGCGGCAGAGGTGGCACCTACTATCATCAAGACGGGTGGCCGGCCGAGGAAGACCGTGGAGGCACCTTCCAAGGCCAAGGCCAAGTCCTAGTGTGACCGGCCGGAGAAGGCCAGAGATCTTTCACAATCATTGGATGATGCTAGACTTCAATCTGAACTTCAAACAGCTAATTATTTGTTGCAGGGGCAATTAGCTTTGTTCAGAGTAAGTTCTTAGGACTCACTTGAAATTCTTAAATTCTGCTAATCTAAACCCTAGTAACCAAACACAATTTATTAGGATTACATTCTTAGAATTATTGCTTTTTGCTTGATTTTTAACTTATGCTTACAGTTATGTCAAGGATTTGTATGCAGAGCCCAGGATTCTGGATCAGGCTCTAAGAATAATGTCACTATAGCTGATTGTATTGTTGCAAAGAACCCCATGCATACAGTTAAAGATACTGAAACCTACCAGAAGAAAAGTTTAAAAAAAAAAAAACATTTAGCTCTGATGTTATGTTAGTATTTAAAGTCAAGTCGGATGAACACAATTTGTCTTTAGTAAACTGTTTGATGATTTTTTAAGTACCTGCAAAATTGGCCAAAGTGACCAGCAACAGGAGCTTCCGAAGAGTAAAAGGCAACCCAGAAATCAGCTGTCATCCCCTCCCGAGCCAAAAAGGGATTTTTTTTTTTCGCAAAAACGGTGTGTTAAATAGCTTGGGGCCTTTGAGCAATGTCATGCAAACAGCTCCGCCAACGAACAGCACCGTACTAACAATTTTGGCTATGCTTCAAAAGCTTGTTACGTTTATCTTCTCTAGTCTACACAATTTCAGAAGTAGAGAAACATATTAGCTATCGTATTAGTGACTATGGGATGGTACTTACTGATGTAATTTAGAATTTTTACCCAACTATTGCTGCTAACACAAATGTAATTGCAGGGATTAGATTCCCCGTTGCAGTTCCCATTGTTGAGGAGGCTAAATATAGACCCTCATAGAACATGTTTTGATTAATTGTTACCCTGTGACAAATCACAACAGTTGGTAAATTTTTTAACCGAAAAGGAAAATAAAATAAGAAAACAAATATCAAAAAGAATTTTATATACACAATGAATGCAGTCAAAAATATCAAAGAAAAGCTCTTGAATCCCAAAGGAGGAATTCTTGATTTTCTCCTTGAGAAATAGGCAATGGGTGCAATGATCAGGGTTGCCATGGCTTGCCTGTAAACAACAGAAACTCTGGGGCTCATGCCTTGCAATAAGGCAGCTCTTGTGAAGAGAGCAACTCCTGCATAAGAGCATTGTAGGCTAAGCATGGCCATTGCAGGCCAGTAATCTCCCGAAGCACCCATTATTCTCAAGAGGCTGAATTGAAATCAATGTCAGGCTGAAGCTACAACCCATGGCAGGCTACAGTATATAAATGCACATGGACATGATAATAGAAACTAGGAAAAGAGGGAGAGAAGCTGCATGCTAAATAACAAAAACTTGAGTTATGACAGTAATTCAAAGGAAAGATGAAATGGCACCCATGAAAATAAATATAAAAAAATGAGAGCAGGGTTATAGCTAGTACTGTTAGTTAAATCATTAAATGCTTAAAATTTTTGAAGTTTTTGAATCCAAGAGATTTTATCAATATGGTGTCAAAGTTAAATTTTATGTTTAAATCTCTACATTGTTACCTCAATGTCTAATTTTATATTAACTACACTTGGTTGTGATTTCATCATATTTCAACTTATGTTAATATTATCCGCATGTACTCGTGGCATTCATGTTTAATGTGAGGGAGTTGATTTGAGTTTATTAACAACATTGGGTTTAATTCAAAAAGCAACAAATGTGAGGGGCAATTAGGTTTGGCCGTAAGTGATGATGAAAGATCTGTGAAGTTTTTATTAGTGTTTGGGTGATACCGAGACCACAACAGAGCGTGGAGCCTGTTGGCTGTAGCAACTCCACCTACCAAGCCTATGGGCGGTTCAACTTATATGTGGCGCCCGCCCCTTGGATCTTTCACAATAGTTGCGATGCGGTTTCAAAATTATTATTGTAAGTTATTGACCATGTTGACGTAAACACAATTGAATAGCTCCAAAATTCCAACTCATCAGACGTTACTTGCTGCCATGCACATGATAAAATGAAATGGAAGTTAATTTTCCTAATGAACTTGATAAGATTTCACAGCTGGACCAAATTGTCTGCTTAGCTTTCTGTTTCAAATCATTATGTTTATTACTTTTCTCATCAGCATCAGTTAACTCTTGTATATCATATCCATGGTTTATCTCTTTTTGGCTTAATTGTTAGTCTTGTAAATGTTGCTGGAGCTTCATCTAAACATCGTGATCTTCTTTGAGAAAAACAATCTATCAAGCCACTGTTAAGTTACAATTTGAACTTAAACAGTCTCTACAATTAAGTTACACAAATATTAATTGTAGGCTGGTGTAAGTTATGGATGATGTGAATCTCTCATATTGTCTATTGCACGTTTGGTATTGCAGTGCACAATGAGAGGAATTTTTTTTTTTTTTATATATATACATGAATGACTGAAATTTCTGTTGGGGAAAAAGTAGGTTTTTAAATTTTTATTAAACCTTTTGAAGATCGCTCTCATATAATATATAAGAATTCGTATTCTAGAAATCGTACCTTGAAAATCCGAGTTGGCTTTTTCCGCTGAAGTGATTTAGGCTCCTAGATCACGATCTGCCACCACCACTCCTGTTAGATCACGTTCCGTCGCCACCACGCTTGCTAGATCACGAACTGTCACCAATGATCTTCCAGGTTATGACTCAGGTTCGATCTGCACTTGACGTGTGGGCGCCTTTATCACTACCAAAGCAACTAGCACGAGAAAATTTTTCTCTCAATAATGGAGAGAAAAATCTTATTCTCCGATTTGTATAAAGTGGCTTCCGTATTTTTCTTTAGGGAAAAATAAGCCTTTTATATCACCCTTTAGTGAAAACCCTAGGCTCCAAATAATGTTCTAAATAAAACTCACGTTATTTTCTTTTTCAATAGGGGACCCACCTTGTAAAATAACATAAGGCCCCTTATACAAAAGCTAATTAAATGGAGCCTCTCACTAAATGATATATTTAGGCTTTTGACCCAAATAGCTAGTTATCTTACTTATTAGTCCAGTAGTGGTGCAGTCAATTAAATGAGCTAACCCGGGGATCATTTGGGAACATACAATAGTGGCTACAATAATTAGGCCTGTAATTAAACTAGCCCAATTATTTAATTCCAAATCTACTCCACTAAAAGATTGGAACTGACTTCCATAATTGTATGCTCGAATAATAATTCGTCCCAAGCCACATTGATTTCTTTACTGCACAATCCTTTGTACCACATCGTTAATTAAATTGATATCTCAACTGTCCAATCAATTTAATAACATCTTATTCCTTGATCCTTACTGGTTTTCTCTAATGATCATTTTCAACATACTAAATATGTTGACACACTCTGGCCAGAGAATTCTATGATCAAGTGCCGAAAACCCATCAAGAGATGTGTTGTACAAATTCTATATTGTTAATCCATAACTCCAATACTCATAATTGCTCCCACCAAGATACCGGGTAATCTTGACCACAAGGATGTGTCGTGCCCATTGGTAACTCAAATGAAATAACAATCACAATTATGAAATCATAATTAACTCAAGATTAAGATTACAGTAAAATCAACGCCTATGAGATTTAATAAGTCTGACAGTTATTACAAAGTTAATTAAATCTCATATGTGATCCTGTTCAATGTAGTCGTACTACATCAATAAATTCATACATGATTAAGACAAATCATTCAATGAATTTATTACAGTCTATACCTAAATAAAGTGCCCAACTTTATTTATCAACTGCGAACTAAATTTATTTAATCATAAGATAACTTGTATTTATGTCTTCTGTGAATCCACATGGTGATCACATAAATACATATAATATGATTAAATGGACTTTAATACAAATATTAATGCAATTAAGATATTTGAATAAAATACCTCATTTATTTTATTAATCAGAAAAATTATTTATTACAATTAAATAAACACATATGCTTTTAAAGAGCATATTTTCCCAACAATTTCAAGTAAAATTAATCTGATTAAATCAATAAAAATTACATACTCAAGAAGATTTGTCTTTTTTTGTCTCTTTTATGAATAATAATAACACGTGTTATTATTATTATTAATGTAACCGATAGTATGAGTAGAAGTTAAATCTTTTTCTTACTCATGCGAGTAAGATTTGAATTGCTTAGCTCTTGTACCTTCTTAAACAAATTTAGGAGCTAAACTAAATGGCATAGAAAATGCAGCGTAAATTGATATCGTTATCAATGTATATTACTTGCATAATCTTCTGCTGTTTTGTCACACAGAAGAGGTTCCTCCAAATCAACTTTGCAAGAATCATCTCTCAGGATTTTCACAGCCTGTGCCTGATCATCCCTTTGTAAGTTAAGCTTGAGCTCTTCTTCATCAAAATGGTCTTTCGCTTTACCCCACAGAACCGCGTATAATCCAAGAATCACTCCAATTGCACCTACCAAACTGTTATAAAATAAAATAAATTCTGTCAATTACATGTGTCTCAAGAGCACATGTTAAAAGAGAATAAACATGCACGTGTTACCTTCCCGTGTAAATCTCCTCATGGAGTAACAAAGCAGCCAAAATGGTCACAATGACTGTGCATAGAGGATTGAACATTGCAGAGAAAAGGGGTCCTCTTTTCGAAATACACCAAGCTTGAACACAGAATGAGACTCCTGATCCTATAGCTCCCTGATCAAATTATTTTCTCACCAAAATTAATTTGTTATATATTTGAGAGTTGAATTTTTTTCCTTCTATGTCAAAGCAAAGTAATTTTAAAATGAATTAAGAGCTTCTCCTAATCTAAATTTTCTAGAATCTTTACAAATTTCATGTCGTATGTATTTATCATAATGTATGGTTATGACTTAAAAACTCATATACACTTATATGGCAATTATCTGCTATCACTTTGTAAATAGTTTAGTATTTTGCTGAGAAGAGGCTTAGATTAGAAAAGGATCCTGGTAGCAGTTACTTACTGAGAAGAAACAACAAAAGATTTCAAGACTTGAATGCAAATTCCATGCTTCCGGGTCCGGCTCTGTGAAAATTGCAAACGTTGCTGACTGAAGTGTTGCCAGAAAACACATCCAAGCTGATAGAGAAAGGTGGTCAGGATAGCTAGCTGAAACAGGAACCTGTCAGAATATTGTAACATTATATAATTAGTGAATAGAAATACAGTGGAATGAAGTAAAATTTGATCCAAATACCTGCAAAATCAGCCATAATGACCAGCAACAAGCGCTTGCAAATAGGAAGAGGCATCCCAGCAACCAGTTCTCTCCTCCTGACGAGCGAAACAAGAAAGATTTTTCCGGTAGGAATTCAGTGTTCAGTAGCTTAGGGCCTCTGAGTAATGCCATGGAAATTGCTCCACCAACACAGAAAATTGTCCCTAGTATTTTGGCAACACTTCTCACACTTCCAAGATCTATCTTCTCTAACCTATACAAATTAGGTAACAGCAAAATCAAGTGTTTGATAGTTGAAAAGGGTTAATAATCACTAGCTTGCTGTGAAATAAATGTCTCAAGTAAATCAGAATTAAGCATAACGTTTCACGTTTGGTGTCTTTGTTAATATCCACATGGCCTATCATCTAAAATATTCATATATTTTGCTAAGACAATTGTAGATTTATCACAAAATTTCCATTGTTTAGGCTTTTTATGTGATGACCTCAGATTAATGCAAGAGATTAAGATTATTATTCCTTCTACGTATAAGCATCTCATACTGTGTACAACATAGAGTAAAAATGTGTTTGTGTTTAGTTTCGAAATTAGTACAAGACATAAAGTGGTTAGTAATTAAACAATAATTTTTACTTGACAATCAAAAGACAGACCAGGAAGAGCTGTCCCAAGGGCACGTGTAGTCCCCTGTCCCTGTAACTAAAATAATTTAAACATTGGATAAGAATTTTGTCCCAATATTTTTTCTCTCCTAATTTTTTCGAATGAAATAAATAATTAATATTGAATTTTAAATTTTAATGTTAACAATGAAACTATTTTTTTAATTTTATTTATAAATAAGCTAGATTTTTCCATTAGACTTGAAATATTATAAGAGACTAAGAGAAAAATACTAATAGAGCATCCTAATCCTTAAATATTTTACCATAATTTTTTAGTTTTTAATTTTTTTTTAATTAAACTCACAAACACACTACGTGAGATTCAAATCCAATCCCTAAGTCACAGCATGCACTTTAATCCAACATATCCTAACAGCACAAAAGTTTTGAAAATTTACCCTACAATGGACGCCATTACAAAGGTGATTGCAGGGATGAGATTGCCCATTGCGCTTGCCATTGATGATGAGGCCAGGTATAAACCCTCAAAATATGTATTCTGATTGATTGTTACCCTATGATAAGTAAACAGAAAAAGTGAACATTTCTTCCTTTCACTACCCATATGATAAAATTGATCAGAAACAAAATTCAGTTAAAAAAAATTACATGCATATACCCTAAAAGTGCGATAAAAAATATCAACGAAAAGCTCCTTAGTCCCATAGAGCTGCTTTTGTATTTTCTGCTGCTAACAAAAAAATAAAAGAAAAAGGGAAAATATTATTAGCCTAACGAAAAGTGTATTTGAAGTTGAGACAAATATAAAAGAGAAATAATTAACCACACACCTTGAGAGATAAGCCATTGGTGCCATGAACAAAGTTGCTATGGCTTGCCTGTAAACCACAAAAACCCTAGGGTTCATTCCTTGCAATAAAGCAGCTCTTGTTGAGAGAGCAACGACTGCATAAGAAAATTGTAAAGCTAACATAGCCATTGCTGGCTTGTAATCTCTTAAGCTACTCATGTTTGTGCTGAAAGCTGAAATGGAGTCAATGTGACGATGAAAATCGTAGTGCTCAGTGACATATATACATATATAGTTGGATGCGCATGTGAAAGACAGAGAGAGAGAGAGAGAGAACATGAAAATTCACAAGCCTTGTTAGAGCTGACAAGGATGTTCCTAGGAAAAAAGGAAAAAACAAAGTGTTGACAGCCGTTGAACAGGCTGGAGGCTTCTTCGAATGATCGAAATGTATCCACTATCCAGTGGCTGGTCAGGTTTTGTAGAAAATAAATAGTAATCCATAGAGTTCGAAAAATGATATGCACCCTACCAAAGAACCTCATACCAACTCCATCAAAATAATTTTTTTGTGCGCCCATAGAATTCTTTATTTTTATAGGCTGATTCACTAGGACTCTCTCGAGCAATAGCTCAAAATCTACATCGTCGAAATTCTTAAAATAGGTTGAACGTAGAGATTTGAACTCATTCCGCACCTAATTGAGGGAAAAGTTCTTATCAGCTGTCAATGGCCTAGCTGTCACATTTATTGTTACTTTATGTTACGCGTGTTTAAGCACCTTACCCTATGACATATGCCATATGCTATATGCCATATGGTGGTCCGGTTAAAAGATCACTAATTAATAACTTTCTCAATGTAATTTGACTTATAATATCTACTACTTAATTATGTGAGATTGATGATTTAAAATTTATATCAAAATTTTAAATTAAAATATAATCACACTCAATATTATTTTTACAGAATTCTTAAGAAGTAAATATTTATTACATATGAAATTGATACGTATCATTTTGTTTTTAAAATGAATATCAGGCTGGTCATTATATATATATATATATCCGTCTACTTTGAGAGATTTTTCAATACCTTTATTTTGTAAGCATCCTTCTAATGTAAATAGTTGTCGTATGTACATTAACTTTCTTATAAAATAAGGTAAATTTCAATTTACATTAATTTTTATGGGGTAAACTTCAACTTATCTTTGAGAACAACAATATTCAATTAATGTTGAAAGTGTGAAAATATCAATTCATCTGTTAAGAAGACAAAAAGAAAATTAATCAATGTACCTCTTATGTGCTCTCATCCCCTGAACAAAAATATAGATAAATTGAAGTTTTTACACTTTTGAAAATAAATTAAAGATTGTTATTCTTAAAAGATGAATTGAAGTTTACCCTATAAAGTAATTTTTTAAAATATGAGCTCGATCTATAGGCCACATTTGTCCATGGTTACATATGAAAATGAGCAGTTGATAGAATTCTCAATCTTGTATAAATGAATAGATGTTGCTCCATTGCATAGCTGATAGCAGTTTTATATATGCATATTTTTACCTAGCTGCTGTTTAGGCACACCGATTTGGTGTTACCACTACATTACTGAATTATGTTTTATTTAACCCAGTAGAAAAAATTTGGCTCTTTCATGTGGTGCAATCGCAAGCCTTCTCAAATGAATATTCATGGGCCAAAGCATATATAAATGTGTCATCGTCCCCCATAAAATATATATTTACTACGATCGATCATTCAATAGTTTCATTTGGTTGAACATGACGTGATCCAACAGCCACCCTGTCCCTGATCGCTCAAAAACAAAAATCAATCAGGAGCTGCGTTTCTCATCTTGGAGGTCGACTAGAATGTGACTATATCGCTTTGATTACGCATTTCAATTGACATGTACATCAATCATTGGCCAATCAAACAAGTTTCACAATTTTGTTTATCTGGAGGCTCTACGTATATAGCTCAACCAATATCTGATACTATACATAGAATTGGACCATCATAGGCGAAACATTGTACTAATATCCACAGCCTTTAGACATATTTTATAGCTAAGCCTTTTAAAATTATGAAAAGAAAAGGAGCAACACCTCTCGTCAATTATTGACATGGTCGATGCTAGCTCTCTTTCACGAATATGGAAGTGCAGTTGACTGTCCCATGTGATCAAAGTTGGCAGTGATGCGTAGTTAGTTGTATTGGTGATATATATTCACATAATAATTAAAAGATTTTCATTATCTCAGCATCATTTGTCTGTCATTTTCTTCATCCGAATCAGCACATACTAAGCACCAAGTCACCAACTAGTTATTGAATAGGAGGAAGGCTTCAATCAAGGCAAGACAAGTGGGAACCAAAGAAAGAATCACAGCCCAACTTGATCAGGAAGTGTAGTTCAACTTGTTAACGTAACTACATATATAATGCTGCCTGTTAATAAGCAGATTTGTTTTCCTTGATAAATATTCTTATTCCTTATGGAAATTCTTCTTAATATTTTGCATCCTCCCCTCCTAGTCCTAAGGGGTAAGCTCATTTTATAATTTAAAATGAATAAAAAGAGTGCAAATGAATTTATATTACTTATCTCCTACTGTTTCAATAATATCCAACAACCTCATTGGCAACAAAGAATTTAAAGGAAAAGAGGAGTGAATAGGTCATTTAGTTGATAATTATCTTAGAAATATAAAATATATATTTGTTATAAGAAAATGTTTTAAAAATAATAATATCATATTATTAATTTTTATTCCCATTGAAACATATATTTCTGATTTTTAGTACTTAATTTTTTTTATAATTTATTTAATTTATAATAAAAATAAATAAAATGTATTTAAAATAAGAGTAATATTACAAAATAATGTTGTCTAAAGAAAAATAGGTTGAATTTTCAGAAAATAGGTTCTGCATGAATAATAATTATAGTGTAATTTATTTAGTAATTTCCAATTTAAATAATTCACTGAACAGAAAATGGAGAAGCACGGGTAGGCTATGGTATCTTACAAACTAAAGATACATAATGAACATTGAGCTGTGTAGTTTGTATGATTGATGTCAAATTGTCAATGTTGCCGATATTATATATTACCGCCAACGGTCGATGATGCGCCGGTCACTATATTATAGCTATGTATTTATTTAAGTCTCATATGTATTATTTTAGATCATCTTCAGAAGCGTATATAAATAAATAAATGGAAAAAGCTCGTGTTGTGGATCAATAGGGTTTGGGCTTATTGTTGGGTCATGGTCATGGAGCACAGGAGCAGGTGATTATTGATGGTTGTTCTCCACGAAATTCGATAAAGGAGGCAATTATGTGGTTCACTATAATCAATTAATCATCGCCAAAGTAATGTGTGATAGAAGGAGTTATGAATTGCCTGGAATGTACTCGCCAAGATAGGTCATGTAACATAGGTCATGGGAATTAGGACATAATTTCTAGCATTCCATTATATATTGTTTTTGAAAAAATTAAAAAATAAAAAAGCGATTGAATGAAAGTGGTCATTTTGTGAATGTTATTTTCTACTGCCACGATTTTTTAAAAAGCTATTTAAACTCGAAGATTGTTTTTATATTGTCAAAAAAAAAATGTTTTTACATACTAATATATCTATCTTGTTGAGTAGTACTTAACAAGTTCAAACGAATAAGTGGATCCAATAGAAACAATTCATTTCGCATTTTAGGAAGGAATCAAATAAAATAATATCATCTTGTTTCGATACTAAATTTTGTTAGGAAATTGGTGGGTGAAGCAGACACGCAGCTAAAATAAAATTGGAAGAAAATAAAGAACAAGCACACTAGAGGACACCAGAAATTACGTGGTTCGGCTTTTAGCCTACGTCCACGGGCGAAGACAGAAAGAAATTATTTTACTAGTGAAAAGGAGTTACAAGTATTGTAGTATTTTAGTTCACTTCCCAAAAACTCCAATACAACCAAACTCTCTCAATCACTGTAACAAGAGCTTATAAATGCAAGCTCTTGAACTCTCTCTCAACTCCCTAAATTGCTCTCTGAATGGAATGAATAAGCTCTTCATTTGCACTTGTATTTATAGCAAAATGATGGCCAAGAAAGTCAAAGCCGTGGGTATCAAAATCTTCTTCAAAACCGTGTTCATCAAAGCTTGGTGGGTGAAAACCATGTTCAATCTTCAAAGCCATGTGCCACCATTCTTTGTTTATGTAAAGCTTCTAGATGCAGCCGATATTGACATTCTCCCACTTGGAGATTTGATTGAGAATCAATCAATCTCCACACCATCCTATCTGCTTCGCCATAATCATGTTGCCTACGTTTCTGTTAGGCCACAAGAGGATCTACTCCAGACAAACTTATCAGTATTTATCGGCTTGGTCAAAACATCTGCTAGGTTCTCTTTGGTATTGATTTTCTGCAAACCTACACTTCCATCTTCCACAACTTCACGAACAAAGTGATACTGGACTCCTATGTGCTTTGTCCTGGAATGAAAGGCTGGATTCCTTGCAATGTGCAAGGCACTCTGACTGTCACAAAACACAGAAATTTTCTATTGTCCGTGCCCGAGCTCCTCCAATAACCTTTGTATCCAAATAGCTTCCTTGCAAGCTTGTGTAGCTACCATGTACTCTGCTTCTGTTGTAGATAAAGCCACAACGGTCTGCAGTTTCGAAACCCAGCTTACAGCTGCTCCCGCAAGTGTAAACACATAACGAGTAGTGGATTTTCTTTTATCAAGATCTCCTGCAAAATCTGAATCCACATAGCCCCTGACAGTAAACTCTGATCCTCCATAACATAATGCAACATCTGAGGTTCCTCTGATGTATCTCAGAACCCTCTTCACAGCTATCCAATGCTCTCCACCAGGATTCGCCATATATCGACTGACTGCTCCCACTGCTTATGCAATGTCCGGTCTTGTACATATCATAGCGAACATTAAATTTCTCACTACTGATGCATACGGTACTCGAGACATCTCCTTCCTCTCTGCTTCATTACTAGGACACATACTTGAGGATAATTTGAAATTAACAGGAAGTGGGGTAGAAATTGACTTACAATCTTGCATGTTGAAGCGTCGCAAGATTTTCTTCAAGTAATTCTTCTGCAAAAGCCAAATCTTCCTGTTATTTCTGTCTCGGTGAATTTGCACCCCTAGAATCTTGTTTGCTGGTCCCAAGTCCTTCATTTCAAACTCCCTAGCCAATTGTGCCTTCAATTCTTGGATTCGATCTTTGTTGGGACCTGCTACCAACATGTCATCCACATACAACAGCAAAATAATGAAATCATTATCTTCAAACCTCTTGTGATATGCACAATGACCTGAACTGAGTCTGTTGTATCCAAGGCTTATAATGAAGGAATCAAATCTCTTATACCAACACCTCGGCGCCTATTTGAGACCGTATAGAGATTTGTTCAACCTGCAAACCAAATTCTCTTTTCCTGTTTTTGCAAAACCTTCTGGTTGGAGCATATATATTTCTTCTTCAAGTTCTTCATGAAGAAATATAGTTTTCACATCTAACTGCTCAAGATGTAAGTCAAGTGTAGCACACATCGCCAAGACTACTTTGACTGTTGTGAGTCGAACCACCGGAGAAAATATCTCGTTGAAGTCAATACCTTCTTTCTGAGCATATCCTTTCACCACCAATCTTGCACGATACCGTTCCACTTGGTCATTGCCATCACGTTTGATCTTGTAGACCCATTTGTTTCCAATGGCTTTTCTTCCGTGTGGTAGTGGTACAAGTTCCCATGTCTTGTTCTTGTGTAGAGCTTCAATTTCTTCCTACATTGCTGTCATCCACAAAGCAACATCTGAGCTTTCTAAAGCTTCATGAAAAGTTGATGGCTCTCCATCCTCTGTTAGAAGACAGTACGTAACATTGATCTTTGTGACATACTCCGAGTGCCACACCGGCGGTCGTCTGTCACGAGTTGACCGATGAACTTCTGGAGCCTCGGACTCGACTAGTTATTGTTCTTCGTGCTCTGGTGCTGCTTCAGAAGAATCTGAATCTTCTGGATTATTTTCCACATATACCGGTATAGTCTCTGACTTTTCTTTTACACTGCTATCATCCTCATCTCTCCTTTGCAGTTGATTTTCTATAAAGATAACATCTCTACTGATGATGATCTCGTGGGCAGTGGGGTCCCACAGACGATACCCCTTTACTCGATCAGCATACCCCAAGAAGATACATCTTCTAGATTTTGGATCCAACTTTGTTATTTCTTGGGCATTGTACATCACGTACACAGGACATCCAAATGCATGTAGGTAGGAATAATCAGCTGGCTTTCAAGTCCACATCTCCATTGCTGTCTTCAGCCCAATAGCTGTAGATGGCGATCGATTTACTATATAACAGACAGTTTTGGCTGCTTCTACCCAGAATGAATTGGGTAGACTAGCAGTCCTCAACATAGCTCTTATTCTTTTTGTAAGAGTTCTGTTCATCCGCTCCGCCACTCCATTTTGTTGAGGAGTGTATGCCACCGTGAACTGCCTCTGAATACCTTCTTACTTACAAAAAGTAAAAAACTCGCCCTCTGTATACTCTCCACCATTATCTGTCCTCAAGCACTTGATCTTTTTACCAGATTCAAGTTCCACCCGCGCTTTGTATTCTTTAAACACTGAAAATACATATGACTTTTTCTTAATTGGATACACTCAACATCTTCTGGAATAATCATCAATGAAAGTCACCATGTACTTTGCACCTCCCATAGATATATCCGGTGATTCCCAAACATCAGAATGAATCAAGTCTAGAATGCACTTACTTCTAGCAATAGATCTACTGAATTTTAATCTATGCTGCTTACTTGTAACACAATGCTCGCAAAATGGTAAACTTACCGATTTGAGCCCTGGAAGCAATTTTCGCTCAGAGAGAATCTTCAAACCTTGTTCCGACATGTGGCCAAGTTTGAGATGCCACATCATCGTTGACTCTTCTCCATTTGATGCGACACACGCATCAGCCTCCTGTAGTGTTTCTCCTTTAAGCATGTATAAATTAGCACCGATCTTTTCTACCTTCATCAATACAAGCGCGCCTTTAACGATCTTCATAATTCCATTCTCCACATGAGTTTTGTACCCATGACTATCCATTTGTCCCAAATACAATAGATTTTTCTTCAGGCCGTTGACATGTCGTACCTCCCCAATTGTACGAATTGTACCATCAAATATTTTTATTTTGATAGTACCAGTACCAGTACCAGTAATCTCCAAGGCATGATCATTACCCATATATACAGATCCTCCTGAGATAGGTTCATATGTGTGGAACTATTCTCTCTTAGAGGTCATGTGCTAGGTAGCTCCTGAGTCTATAAGCCAGACATCAGACAATCATTTTCTGCTTTCTGAAACAGTTGTTGCCTCGCTGTAGAGTATTTCACCATCATCTGAGGTACTTGCTACACACCCCTGAGCATTTGATGACTCAGGTTCTTTGCCCTCTCTTCTCTTCTGGTTACTCTAACACTCTTTCTTGACGTGCCATTTCTTGCCACAGTTGTAGCATTTAACATTCTTCTTACTTCTGGATTTTGATCTACCATGATTTTGACTCCCACTGGGGCCACGTTCCGTTGATCTCCCTCTCGTCACCGATAGCGCCTCCGCTTGCTGCAAACTTGCTTGTCTGTTTTCCTTATTTTTCCTCCTGCTCTCCTCATTTAATACGGAGGCTGCAATATCGTCAAAAATTAGACTGTCCG
>NW_006263303.1:27718412-27856053 GCF_000493195.1 Citrus x clementina | reverse complement strand
TTTTCCTCTATATTATGACCCAACGTTGTGAGTTGTGAAAATAGAGTCTTCAAGGTGTTGATGTGGTCGGTCACCATTGTAGATTCCGCCATTCGAAGAGTATAGAGTTTTCTCTTTAAGAAGATTTTGTTGTGTAGTGACTTGGCCTCGTACAATTTTGTAAGAGTATCCCAAATTTCATTCGCTAAATTTTTCTCTGCCACACTGGATAATACTCCGTCTGCAAGTGCCAAGTGTAGATCAGAAATGACATTGCCATCTATCTCGTTCCACTTGTCATCAGTTATCTCCATGGGCCTTTCTCCAATTGCTGCTAAGCAATTATTTTTCCTCAATACAGATTTCATCTTCATTTTCCACAACGAAAAATTATTTCCGTTAAATTTCTCAATTTCATACTTTGCCGCCATTTTGTTGATAAATACTGCACACAAGCTGGTATGCCACCTTGAATAGTTGTGAGTATGTGTGAAAATGCACACCAGGAAAGTTCTCATGAAAGACTGGAGGGGTCACAATAGTCCCACTTAAAACCCAGACTCCTTAAGCTCTTATCGCCTTTGTGACAGAACTTTTCTAGACATGTACAAAACCACACAGTTGTTTTACTCACACCACTATTCCCTGCTTTGCACCGCAAAATTCTTGGATTGCTCCCACCGTTTCACGTGAATAGTACCGTATACGTAAATAATACCGTATATATGAATAGTGCCCTTACGTGAATAGTACCAGACTCCAAAAATACAACCAATAGCTCTGATACCACTATTAGGAAATTAGTAGGTGAAGCAGACACGCAGCTAAAATAAAATTGGAAGAAAATAAAGAACAAGCACATTAGAGGACACCAGAAATTACGTGGTTCGGCTTTTAGCCTACGTCCACGGGCGAAGACAGAAAGAAATTATTTTACTAGTGAAAAGGAGTTACAAGTATTGTAGTATTTTAGTTCACTTCCCAAAAACCCCAATACACCCAAACTCTCTCAATCACTGTAACAAGAGCTTATGAATGCAAGCTCTTGAACTCTCTCTCAACTCCCTAAATTGCTCTCTGAATGGAATGAATAAGCTCTTCATTTGCACTTGTATTTATAGCAAAATGATAGCCAAGAAAGTCAAAGTCGTGGGTATCAAAATCTTCTTCAAAACCGTGTTCATCAAAGCTTGGTGGGTGAAAACCGTGTTCAATCTTCAAAGCCATGTGCCACCATTCTTTGTTTATGTAAAGCTTCTAGATGCAGCCGATATTGACAAATTTACCTAAAAGCTTAAACTTTAAGCTAAGAGCATGAACAATAATATTCTCTTAAGCATACTTTATCATATCTATTTATTTGAAATAATAATAATAATAATAATATCCCTTATTTATCTCTCAAGTACATCCCCACTTCTTGTGTGTGTGTGTGTGTGTGTGGTCAAGGGATGTCTACTTGCCTCCCTTAATAAGCCAATTGGCTGATAGCAATTTTCCAAATTTTTTTCCCGAAGATTGTTAGGAGGAAAGAGCTGGCAAACACAGGAGAAGATTCCAGAAAGTATGGGCTCAAAACTAGTTGTTCAGTAACGAGACCATCAAAATGAAAATTTGGGTCCAAACTTAACAGTCATAATACCTGTATAACTCGTTTGTTTATGTCAGTTAACGTCGGCAGATGTTTGTGTCAATTCATTGGATTGGATATGTCCAAGTCCAACGCATATGAGATAACTACCAGCCTTCAATTTCATCATTATTAATGTCGTAATCTTTTTCAAACTTTCATTGACATAAAATCAAAACCTGCTTCCGTTAGGATTAGGGACCATCAAATTACTCGCGACAAGTGGAGGAAGCTTTTGCTGGAGAAAATTACTTGAGTTTTTAATTAATTCTATTAAATCTATAAAAGTAGCCCTCACGAACGTAAAAAATTTAAACATTAATTTAAAGAATTATAAAAAGCCGTACTTTAATTTAAACAAGTGGATATATACCATGCAATTGGTCAAGGTCCTTGTGGGATATTATCTATTGGGCAAAGCTTATGTTACATTATATATAACAAACAGCCAATGCATATGGGTAGTTAGATTTTGATATTTCTTAATCTAATGGATGAAAATAATTTTAACCTAAAACGAGGTATGGGTGTAATAGCTTTTTACAAAAAATTTTGTTTTGAATCACATATTTACTTATTTTTTCAAATAAGTCCTCATTAATTTTGTATAATTAAATGATTTTGTTAACCATCTCTTCTACATTTATTCTTAAAATTTTTAAAAGTTTTTACTATATTTTTATAAAGATCTAAATAATTATCATATTCATAAAGGTTTATAAATTCTGAATATATATTTGCACATGCATTTATAATTTAGTATCTCTCCTGAGAATAAACTCGATTTTTTTCTTATATATATATATATAATCTAAATTTAGCATCTTGAATTATATGAGATATTAAATGTCATAAATATATTATGACTCTAATAAATTACTAGAAAGATGTTACAATGAATAAATCATTAGAACCTCTAATAATTTTACAAAATATATAAACTAATAAGTTACCACATTCTAGCTATATACAAAGAGGATTTTCTTATGAAAAATTTTAATCATTTGATCCAATCAATAATTCAGACATGCGGGAAAATAATCAATTAAATTGAATTTCACTATATTTATAAATAAAATTACGTTCCAAATTTATTTATAAATGAAATTGAAAAAGCAAACGATACCACATTCTAGCTATATACAAAGAGGATTTTCTTATGAAAGATTTTAATCCTCTGATCCGATCAATGATTCGGACATGCGGGAAAATAATCAATTAAATTGAATTTCGCTATATTTATTAAATAAATTAGGAAACCCAAATTTATTTATAAATGATATAGAAAAAGCAAATGAAATGTTAGAAATTAATAATTTTAATAAAAAAAATATAAAACAAATTAAAAAGTTAGGAGATCAAATGAGTAAAAAATTTAATAAAGTTAAACAATTAATAAAAGACTTCAACATTGAAGATGATGATATATTAAAGTAAGAAATCATTAATATAATGAATAAAAACTCAATAAATATAAGATTAAACAAGTTAGAGATTCAATAGAATAAAAACTTGGCACTTAATTTGCTATAAATATAAATGAAAAACTTAAAAAAAAAATTGAAGTACAATTGCAGTGCAGCTTGGTTGTAGCTTGGGGTTTAAAATAAAACTTTAAAGCTTATTGACTTTTTCATAATTATTAACTTTTCTGAGAATTCAAATATTTGTAACTGTAACGTACAGTTGATGTAAGATAAGCTTTGCCTATCTATTGATAACAAAAGAAAGTTTCTAGAAAAACTTTAAATGGGAAAAGAAAAAAAAAATCTCATCACAGTTTACGTATGACACAAGACATCGTTAGTCGTATCTGCATTTAGATTTGTTCCGCGAGGCAGAAAATGAGTCAAATTGTGGGCACAATTAATTAGAAAAAAAATATAAAAATGGAACCTAACCACAAACCACCGTGTAGGCACCGGCGCACCGCTCATGCATGAAAATACGCAAAGCCTTAATGGAAATATGTCTTCATTGTTTGTATTTGTGTTGATTAACATGTGTACTGATTGCTAGCTAACTAATATTTTTAATTTTGGTTGGGAGTTAAATTTATTGATGCACGGCAAGTCGGCAACTGTGAACCACAATCCTCCGTCTGTTCAACAGAAGACATACACATATAATCAACAATTTGAAAGACATGAAATTTCTTGAATTGTTTGGATATTTGAAAAAAATAAATAAAGAAAAACGAAAGTTAAATTATAAAGTATCCTGTATATATTTTATTATAAAATATTTTTTTATAATCACACGATTAAAATTATAATATATATTTTATTATTTATTATTTTAATTATATTATTATAAAATACGTAACGATTGAGGATGTCCAAACACAGTGATCGCGGAATTATAAAACCCACAACTTCGGCCGTTTGGCAGAAAGCAATTAAAGCCCTTGGTAGGTTTTGTTGCGCCACGCCCATCCTACACGTACGTCATATACAACATGAAACTCTTAAGTTAGGTTATGCAAACAGCACAAGTGGCGTTCCTAATTTTGTTTATGGGTTAGGATCAAGCAACGTGTCAAATGATTCAGAAACTCCAAGTGGGATCAAGCAACGTGTCAAATGATTCAGAAACTCCAAGTGGGATCAAGCTCTCATTATTATTACTCGGTGTGGTAAGGTGGACCAAGCTATCTAGTGGTGTAGAATGTAATCACCTAGAGGCTCCAGGACATGCTACAATTTTTTAAAGTGTGTTATATTATAATCTATTGGTATTAAAATGACCCTTTTTGTTTTGGTGGGAAATAATATAATTGATAGAAGTTAGTTCTACTCACAAATTAGTGGGAGAAAAGAAAATTCTTACCTAAACATAGGTTCTTGGATATATTTAGAAGGAGAAAAGAATTTGTTGAGACTTAAACCCAAACTTCTAAGTTTAATTTGGGAGTTTAGGACCAGTGAGGATGCAAAATTATCAATATTATAATTAAAAAAATTGTTGAAACTAATTTTAATTTAGGTATTCAAAATTTAGTCTGAAAGATTAAACTAATATAATTTACTCTAATTTAATTATCTAATTTGTACTTATTTGATTTATAATACATAATGTCGTTTTAATCACATAAAAAACGAGAGAGAGAGAGAGAGAGAGAGCAAACAGCAAATGCAACAAGCATTAAGGGCGAGATGTCAAGATCCTATCAACTTACGAGGACAGGTTTTCAAATTTGCACGTCTTTGGCATTGTTTTAATATTACAAATAGGGATGGCGATGGGGAGAGGAGGGGAGGGGAGGGGACCAATCTCCCAATATCCATCCCCGATATTTTGCGTATGTCCCCGTCCCCGTCCCCGTCAGAATTACTTGAGAGAATCTTCATCCCCTCCCCGAATAATAACAGGGGATCCTCAAGGGTCCCCGATCCCCGAATAACTAATACATTTTTTGTTTTTGATTTTGAGTTAATCATATTAAAATAAAAAATTCAAATAAAAGTACAGTTTGAAATATATCTTACATTAATATCCATTACAAAAGTCACATACATTAAATTAGTAAGTAACGCAGCATATAAGGGATACAAACTATCGTGAATAAATTAATAGTCTAATACAAAATTATTACAAATAAAATCGAATTTAGATTCAAAATTAACTTTTTCAATGGTGGCATGGACACTTTATAAAGGTGAACTATTCCCTTTACAGCACAATAGTTAAGTCGGAGCAAATCAAGAGCAAATATTAGATTATATTAAATTAGATATTAAAATTGTGTAAGCATTAAGGACGAGATGTCAAGATCCTATCAACTTACGAGGATAGGTTTTCAAATATGCACGTCTTTGGCATTGTTTTAATATTACAGATAGGGATGGCAATGGGGAGGGGAGGGGAGGGGACCAATCTCCCCGTACCCATCCCCGATATTTTGCGTATGTCCCCGTCCCCTCTCTGTCCCCGTCAGAATTACTTGAGAGAATCATCACCCCCTCCCCGAATAATAACAGGGGATCCCCAAGGGTTTCCGATCCCCGAATAACTAATACATTTTTTTTTTTCGATTTTGAGTTAATCATATTAAAATAAAAAAGTAAGGTGGACCAAGCTATCTAGTGGTGTAGAATGTAATCACCTAGAGGCTCCAGGACATGCTACAATTTTTTAAAGTGTGTTATATTATAATCTATTGGTATTAAAATGACCCTTTTTGTTTTGGTGGGAAATAATATAATTGATAAAAGTTAGTTCTACTCACAAATTAGTGGGAGAAAAGAAAATTCTTACCTAAACATATGTTCTTGGATATATTTAGAAGGAGAAAAGAATTTGTTGAGACTTAAACCCAAACTTCTAAGTTTAATTTGGGAGTTTAGGACCAGTGAGGATGCAAAATTATCAATATTATAATTAAAAAAATTGTTGAAACTAATTTTAATTTAGGTATTCAAAATTTAGTCTAAAAGATTAAATTAATATAATTTACTCTAATTTAATTATCTAATTTGTACTTATTTGATTTATAATACATAATGTCGTTTTAATCACATAAAAAACGAGGGAGAGAGAGAGAGAGAGCAAACAGCAAATGCAACAAGCATTAAGGGCGAGATGTCAAGATCCTATCAACTTACGAGGATAGGTTTTCAAATTTGCACGTCTTTGGCATTGTTTTAATATTACAAATAAGGATGGCAATGGGGAGAATATTACAGATAGGGATGACAATGGGGAGGGGAGGGGAGGGGACCAATCTCCCAATATCCATCCCCAATATTTTGCGTATGTCCCCATCCCCGTCCCCGTCAGAATTACTTGAGAGAATCTTCATCCCCTCCCCGAATAATAACAGGGGATCCTCAAAGGTCCCCGATCCCCGAATAACTAATACATTTTTTGTTTTTGATTTTGAGTTAATCATATTAAAATAAAAAATTCAAATAAAAGTAAAGTTTGAAATATATCTTACATTAATATCCATTACAAAAGTCACATACATTAAATTAGTAAGTAACGCAGCATGTAAGGAATACAAACTATCGTGAATAAATTAATAGTCTAATACAAAATTGTTACAAATAAAATCGAATTTAGATTCAAAATTAACTTTTTCAATGGTGGCGTGGACACTTTATAAATGTAAATTATTTCCTTTACAGCACAATAGTTAAGTCGGAACAAATTAAGAGCAAATATTAGATTAAATTATATTAGATATTAAAATTGTGATTCACTGTGGGCAATTATAACATCTAAAAATAAATAAAAAATAGATTTAAGTTTAAAACATTTAATGAATATTAAAATTAAAACAAAATTTTTGGGCTAATAGAATTTACCCGGTTTTTTTAATGTCCTAAATAAAAATTTAGGACTTTAATTAGTTAATTAGGCCTAAAAGTTTAATAATATAAATATTTTGATATTTGTTATTTTTACCAATATTTATAATTTTATAATTTATTTACTAGTAATTTTAAAAAATAAAAATAAAAATGGGGAAATGGGTAGAGGATGGGGATTCCATCTCATCCCCGTCCCCTCTCCGAATAAGAAATTGGGTAAAAAAATTTCCATGTTCCTTCCCCGAATAAGAAATTGGGTATGAAATTATCCACATACCCTCTCCGAATGGGAAAAATCTCCGAGGGTACTCGTTCCTGTGGGAATTTTTGCCATCCCTAGTTACAGAAACTAGAACACCGCAAACAAAAGTTGGCGCTTAAAGTCAATGTCAACTATATTGTGAAAATAAATTTTATAAACATATATAAAACTTCAACTCAAAAATTTTAATTTATTTTGTTCATATATCCATCATCTAATGGTAAATGAATTTTTAATTTGGAGAATAAACGGGGACAATGAAATATAATAGCATGCCTGAAGAGAATTTTTGCTCATATATGTCCAAAGAAGTTTGAATACAAGAGAAGGATCGATAATCCTTCATAGTTCATAGCTCGTGCCACGCATTCTATCAATGTTTTAGCCTTACCTTGTTTGATTTTTTGAGTTAAAAATAACTGGCTACAAGAGTCAGAGATTTCCAAAGGAACCTCTTCTAACTAAACAGTAAACGACCGTGTGGACAGAGTCAACCTTGCAAGCCCATGAGCTGCAAGATTTGAAGAACGGCACACTTGTTGAATAAGAAAGAAATGACGACGAAGCATTCTCCATTTATTATTGGAAACAACCCAATAAATCTCCTTACGACTTCCCATCTCTAGATTAACAACACGAGCAACATTGAGAGGGCGCCCAATTCAAAATAAACAGCAACCAAATAAGTTTCGTCAAAGTCAAATTGAATTTAATATTTGCTAGCATAAGAATATCTCAGTCAATCAAACTCAATATTGAATAGACCTTCAATACGATTCAAATATGTAAGATTAATAATTAGATTATATTAAACAAGGATTTCGATTAGGTGTACGTAGTCACACATGACAATTTATCATTGGTAAAACTGTAGAAATACCCATCACATGTACAGTCACACACACACACACACTAGATCAAGAATCTATGAAAAAATGTGTTTCAGTTTATTTTATAACATGTCTAAATTGGTCCCTCAAATAAAATAAAATTTGTATTAGAAGAAACCAAATTGAGACTTTTGAATCTAATTCCATATTAGAAGAAAAAACTTAAGTTTGTCAATATATATAGTAAAAAAAAAAGAAAGGATAAAATTAGATACTAAACGCCTTTAGAAAACATCAAAATTGATTAAATAATAATTACCATAAATGTCTATTAGTTTCATCAATGCAAAAAGCATGAGCACAATGAACAAAACCTTATGTTGATGTAGAGTGTGGGATCCTAAGTTTAGGCTTCTTTTTGGCAGTATAATTGCCTTCATAAACACATTTATCAGTTAGGCTGAAAATGCCAATTTAATTGTCCTCCAATTTCTTCTCTATCACGGGATTAATTTTCAAAGAAAAGGGCAAGTGGGAACCTAATTCTATCAGTTTGGAATTTTTCCAAATTACCTCAGTGTTTTTGAGCATTGACAATTAAAACTTTTCTTCCTCAATTTTTGCACCTAGATTACACATCTTTTATGTATTATCTAATCTTCAAATGGTTAACAGTGCGATATGTCTTTACAATATGTGGCTAAATCCACCAACCATATTCCAAATTCAAAATTTTTCTAGTTAGTATCAATCAGATTTTAACAATCCTCCCAACTAATCATTTCTTAAATTACACTTTCTTTTGAAAGGCTTCAATAACACTTTTAAGTTCAATTCTTTTGCCTATACTAATTGTATTTTTGGAATATGATTCTTTTTTAGGGAAATTATCATTGCACCACCTTTATTTTGTCTTATATTCATCCAACCACTACAAAACTCTAAACATGTACTTTGCACCACCTTTCTTTTCACATTTGTATCAACTAGCTATTTTCACATTAACACTATTAAATAATTTTAATAAAATGATAATTTTATCCCCAAATAAATTAAAAGACCATTTTATTTTATAAAAATTTTAAAAAATAAAAAAATATAATGATAAAAGAAATCCCTAAATTTAATAAAAATAAATCCCAAAATTAGAATTTTTATTTTTAATAAAAATTATTTTAATATAAAATTATAATTATAAAAATAATTACAAAATTTTGGGATTTAATAAAAATCCCCTAAATTATTAAAATTTTAGGATTTATTCTTTTAAGAAATAAATTCAGTTATTTTAATAAAATTTTACAAAATTATTTTTTTAATAAATAAATTCATTTATTTTTATTAAAATTTTATAAAATTATAATTTTTTTAAAAAATAATTATTAAAATTTTGTAAAATCTAAATTTAGTGAAAATCAGTTGAGCACCTCTATTTGGAATTTATTTTTCATTAAATTTAGGGATATTTTTATGATTATAATTTTTAATTTTAAAAGTTTTTATAAGATAAAATAGTCTTTTAATTTATTTGGGGGTAAAATTATCATTTTATTAAAATTATTTAATAGTGTTAATGCAAAAGTGGCTAGTTGATACAAATGTGAAAAGAAAGGTGGTGCAAAGTATATGTTCGAATTTTGTAGTAATTGGATGAACATAAGACAAAATAAAGGTGGTGCAATGATAATTTCTTTTCGTTTTATTATTGTCATCATCATCATCAAATGTAAGCTTTGAATGTGCTTTTTAGTAAGAGTTCAACTACTGGCACTTCTTCATTAATCTCATAAAATCCCTATTATATTATAATTACATCTAAGGACAAATATAAATAGAATTAAGCTATTTATATTTTCTTTCTCTCTTCAATTTTATTTTCCTTACACAATATAAACTTTTCTATTATCATTAAAATAATCTGAATTTAAGAAGTAATCCTCTAAGCCAAAACAAAATCCTTGTAATTAAACATAACAACTTAATTAAGATCAATACAGTGAAAAAAATAAATTAAATAAAATTTTATCCCACTGCAAATAATTGTTTAAGAATTCTCAAACTAATTGTTGAATCGAAAATTTATAGGTAGGATAGAATTGTATTAGACCCATAAAATATTCATTATTTTCTAAGTATAAGTTCTTCTTGCTTTTTTTTCTTTTAGATTTTCTTTCTTTAGAAATTAAATAATAAAGAAAGTTTAAAGAGAGGAATACAAATATTAAGAATGAAAGAGTGAGAAGATTATTAGAAACTAAAAAATTCATAAAAGAAAAGAGTGTTCATTTAAAAAAAAATGGCATTAAATGGGATATAATTGAAACAGGGGTTTCAATAGAATCTTGGAGGGGCGCCAAGACTCTTTTAGTAATCAAAATTCAATTGAGTCAAAGAATTAATTAATTATTTGCATATGGAAACCGGAAATTATGTATTTTGAACGGCTTATTTCAAGATTCTTTTTTTTTTTTAATGACGAAATAACATAATTTGTATGAAATTGATATTTGAAACATTATTTAGGGAGGTTCAAAGAATCAAGAACATGATTTGTGAAATCCTGAAGCAGACTTGATATTGATGTTGTTGAAAATAATAAGTTTTAAAAAAAAATTGTTGAAAGGAACAACGTGGTTAAGATAACTTCATTGTACCTAAAGATTTGAAAACAGAATCTTGCTTTTGACAATATTAGCACCACAATTAATACAATTTTTACTTTGATTACATTTATAAATTTTAATATAAGATACTGATACTTGAGAGCTAGCTATCTTTTTATTATTTTTGAGCTTTAGCTGTAGATTTAAAGAAAAATAAAATAAAGAGAAGAAGAGATGAACTTGTGTGAAGTCAGCCTGTGACCTAAACGTGTTCATTTGATTGGCTGATTTAGTAGTGCATTATCATGGGATAAAGTAGTGGGTTTTAAAGTGGAAATTAAATCTCTTAAATTTAGAACTTGTTTGGTATGACTTATCTAATGGTAATAGGTACTTATTTAATTCTGAAAACTTTTTTTAGATTTATTTTGTTGTTTAGTTTTATTTTCAGTAGAACTTTTGAAGATTAAATAAGTTATTTTACTTAGGGGCCGTTTATCTTTTTGACTCAATCACTTAATTGACCTAATCTTAATCAATTAAATAATTAAGTATGTTTGTTTTTTAACTTAATGAAAAATGTTGGTCCTTAAGTCATTAAGTTATTAAACTAATTTTTTTTTACTTAATCTAAACCGTCTTCATGATATTATTAGAAGATATTATCTAAATTACTCCTATCTAATTAATTAATTTTCATCTTTACCTAAATAAAATTTAATGATCAGCATAATTACCCATCTCTATAACTTGTAATAATATATAGTAGTAGACTATTATTATTTATCTTTTTATTTTCTTCAAATTATCATTATTTATCTTCATAAATTTTTGTAAATAGTTTTCATATAAGAACATCATAAGATATAAAAAAATTAATTAACATGTACTAATATAGAATACCAAAGGATTATATTCAATTGAATATGATTATGATATGATAATATATTGTCTTATTTATGTTATTTGAGATGTTTATTATTTATTTAATATTTATAATCTATAAGGGCACAATTGTAAAAAAACTAGTTTTCAAATTTTTTAAAAATTAAGAAAACTACTTTATTTTTATTTTTAAGAATTTAGACAAAAAAAATATCATTTGGATTTAGACATTCAATTCAATTCAAGATTCAAACCAATTCAGATCTATTCAGATATCAGACAAAAAAACAAACGTCACCATAAACTAGTAAGCTTAAATTTTAAGTTGTTGGGAATAGAGGTTGGAAAGTTTTTTAAAAAGTTAAATTATCTAAAATACCTATTATTTATTTTATACTCTCATTATATCTTTTTCATAACATAACTTTAAAAACTTATTTATTACAGTAATGTTATAATTTTTAATAAAAAATTTTATTAACAACCAAACAATTTTTTTTTAAGCTCCTCTTATAAAAGTTTCATCAATTGAAAAATTATACCAAAACGGAGTTTTAATATTAAAAATTAATAAACCTACTTAAGATTCCACAACCTTACCACTTAATAAAATACCATTAAGCTAACCAATTACCTCAGCATGAGGCGGTTGCCGGTCTCACACAAAAATTTTCAAGAAAAGAAAGTAGCATAACGAAAATGCCAAAACCAAAAACGAAACTGAGACCTGTCACATATCCTCGCTCTCCCAACCATACAAGGCATTTATTTCTTTGATGCGTTTGGCCATCACTACAGCTGTAGGCCAAGTAAGAGAGAGAGAGAAATGAGAACACATTAAACACTAATACAGCTTTGACGACCGTCCGTGGTGAAAAATATTGCTGCAGCCTGCAAGGCAGAGATTGATTATGAGCTTTAACTGTATTTCGAATTGTAATCAACATCGTGGGGTTCTTTTATTTTGTTTCTTGAACTAAATTTCTTGGAGGTATAAGCTGCCTATATAAGTAGGCGTAGGTGTCAAGGAGCTGCCTATCCTTACGAAGGCACTATAAACGGTTTTTCTAGAAGAAGAGAAAGTTAATCAAGATCAAGATCAACTCGGCTTCATAATTCTTGTTTAATTAAGCTGCCTATATAAGTAGGTGTAGGCGTCAAGGAGCTGCCTATCCGTACTAAGATACTATAAATAGTTTTTCTTGAAGAAGAGAAGTTGATCAAGACCAACTCTGCTTGATAATTCTTGATTAATTGAACTTCTCTTTCTTCAGGAATTTACAATATTATACACTCGCATTCAAAGGAATTATTTAAAAGAAAGATTTAGAGAACTAGGATGGATGCTCCTTTGGCAGCTTGGCCATGGGATAACCTAGGCATGTTCAAGGTATGTCTAATGTGTGTTTTCTGAAACTGTTTTCAAATTGTTGCCTTGTTTTTTTTTTTTTTACCCTTGATTTCTACTAATGCTTTTGATTTTTTTCCCCCTTCTGATTTAATTCAAAGTATGTGCTGTATGGACCACTCGTCGGAAAAGCTTTATACTCATGGGTTTATGAAGATAAACGAATTGAATATTGGTGCCTCCATATTCTGTTCATCTCCGTTCTTAGAGGACTAATTCATATCTTATGGAACTCTTTCAGTAACATGCTTTTCCTTAATCGTACTCGCCAGATTAATCAACGGGGAGTCGATTTCAAGCAGATTGATAATGAATGGAACTGGTACTAATTACTATATCTTTTTTTTTTCTTTTCCTATTGAAAAATCAAAAACATTCATCAGCTTGATCATACTGTATTCTATTTTTGTTTGTTTGTTTGTTTTTTCCCCCTTACAGGGATAATTTCATTCTACTTCAAGCTGCAATTGCATCCATGGGCTATTACATCTTTCCATGCTCTGAAAGCCTTCCTCGATGGAACACAAAAGGATTTATTGCACTACAGATACTTCATGTGGCTGTTTCAGAGCCTTTATATTACGTTTTACACCGACATTTTCACAGAAATAAATACCTTTTCATCCATTACCATTCACTCCACCATTCATCTCCAGTACCACAAATTCCAACAGGTACAATTATATATAATTTTCGTAACTTATTTTGTTTTGAATAAATTAATAGTTTCTGATCAATTGTTTTATATGGATTAATCTGGTGTTATGCAGCTGGGCATGCAACATTATTGGAGCACATTGTATTAAGTGCCATCGTTGCAATTCCAATTCTCGGATCTTCCATCATCGGATATGGATCAATAAGCTTGATTTATGGCTATATATTGATGTTTGATTTTCTAAGATGCTTGGGGCATTGCAATGTTGAAATTATTCCCCATCGGTGGTTTGAAACTTTCCCATTTCTTCGATATCTTCTTTATACGCCCACGTAAGTAATCTCATTCCTTCTCCACACCCCCCCCCCCCCCCCCCCAAAATTGTAGCATGAAAAAACTTCTAAGTTTGATCTTAGGAGAACTGGATCTTATTTTTCTTATAAACGGTAAAAAGGCTTGAACCTAAGTAACAACATGCCTTAAATGTTAATTGATATCATAAATAGTGAAACCTTTACCCAATTGATATCATAATGAGTAAAACCTTACCCAATCATGATATTTATGATCAATCGGTATAAGTAGGTTCTTTTTCCTCCGTGTGAAGTCAATTACTGCAGCTAACCTATTCTTGTTGCTTCTTTGCCCAACTTTTTATGCAGAGTTAAGTGTCATAGACTTTTGGTTACCATTTCTTGATCAACTTAATTAGTTAGTTAGCAAATTGATGGGAAGCTCCAACCAAACAAATTAATTAACCGAAAAATTTATTGTTTATTTTGTTTTGTTGGTGCAATTGATTTACAGGTACCACAGCCTGCACCACACTGAGAAGGACTCCAATTTCTGCCTCTTTATGCCTCTCTTTGATGCCCTGGGAAATACACTTAATAGCAAATCCTGGGAAGATCATAAGAAAATTACTTCAGCTTCTGGTAACTTCGAAAGCATTTAATATCATTCAATAGAACTGTGCACATGTATGTATCGTCCGGCGTACCCATTTATTAATTATATGTATTTTATTTCACATATTAATGCAGGGGAAAATGTGAGGGTCCCGGATTTTGTTTTCCTAGCACATGTGGTCGATGTAACAGCATCAATGCATCCACCGTTTGTTTTCAGATCATTAGCTTCATTGCCATACTCACCAAAGCTCTTTATGCTGCCTTTTTGGCCCCTTGCATTTTCAGCGATGTTCGCTTTATGGGCATGGTCTAAGACTTTTCTAATCAGTTTCTACTGGCTTAGGGGCAGGTTGCACCAGACTTGGGCTGTACCTAGATATGGCTTTCAGGTATATGCCGAAACCCGTCTCTCATTCTCGAATATTACAAAAAGTACGATAAAACATACATGTTTTGTTTTTGCCAACATTCTGCCAGCATTTTATCTCTTTAATTTTTATTTTTTAAAAAAATAAATGTAAATGAAATCTCCTTGTAACTTGAAGTTAACGGAATTTAAATCCTGATATGCAGTACTTCTTGCCATTTGCTCAAACGGGAATCAATAAGCAAATAGAGAATGCCATCCTAAGGGCTGATAGACTTGGGGTTAAGGTCCTTAGCCTTGCTGCATTGAATAAGGTTTGAATTATTTATTCTTGTTTCCCCCCCCCCCCCCACCCTTATCTTGAAAACAGCAAAACAAATTCAGATATTAACAACTAAAATAGATCAATTAAGTTCTGGTAGTTTCTGGCAAAGTAGTTGGAAGAATTAAATTTAGACACCGAAACCATGCTTGCAATGATGTCTCATTATGGGCAGTGGACCTTTCACTTTTAACACATTAATTTCCTTCTGGAATCAATTTGGTCTCTGCCTAAATATTTAGAAATTATAATTTATAATTTCTATCTGTTTCAGTGCTCATTTATATATATTTTAATTAACTTTCCATATCAATATAACATGCATTTTTTATTTTTTTTTGACGTTTAACTAATACGAAAAATTTCTGTTAATCTGTCAAGGTTTTTTCTTATTGTTCATTTTTACTAATTATTAATATTCCTATTATTATTATTCATATTTTATGCAGAACGAATCACTAAATGGCGGTGGCACTCTTTTTGTTGACAATCACCCCAACCTTAAAGTTAGAGTTGTGCATGGAAATACATGTACGGCTGCAGTTATTTTGAATGAGCTTCCAAAGGATGTTAAAGAAGTATTTTTAACGGGAGCTACTTCGAAGCTTGGAAGAGCGATTGCTCTTTATCTCTGCCGAAAAAGAGTTCGAGTACTGGTAATTGCTAACCCCTTGTTTTTGTATTTTCTTTTCAATAAAATTTTCTTAAACTGACGTATGCTTGCAATTAATGATGATCAAGATTTATGTTGATTGTATGGATTGAAAATTACTACTGCAGATGCTGACTCTATCAACAGAAAGATTCCAGAAAATTCAGAAAGAAGCACCTATAGACTGTCAAAACTACCTTGTTCAAGTGACAAAATACCAAGCAGCTCAACATTCCAAGGTACTGCAAATTGGAATTTAATTTTATGAAATTGGATCGCGTATATATAAATTTGGTTAGAAATGTGATTGAATTATTTATTGGTTTCGAAAATAGACATGGATTGTTGGCAAATGGATCACTCCAAGGGAGCAAAATTGGGCGCCACCAGGAACGCATTTTCATCAGTTTGTTGTGCCACCAATATTGCATTTTAGAAGAGATTGCACTTACGGAGACCTTGCCGCCATGAGATTGCCTGACGATGTTGAAGGACTTGGAATTTGTGAGGTAATTAATTATTACCATTAATTAATCCATGATCTTCAATTAGTTTGGTGATTAATTTCTCAAAATTATGGTAATTTGCGCGAGAGTATGTCAAAATAATAACAAAAATAATAGGCAGACGTTAATGTTTTTTACATGCATGTGATTTGTGTGACAAAAGGGTTGTTGGGAGTTTGAGGAAAATGTGCAAAAGGGTAGTTTCATCACACAATATGAAACAAACGAGATTTATGAATTCTAAGAAATTCCACATCTTTACTCACAAATTAATTAAACAATCTTTTATGTGAATTTTACGTATTGACCATTTAGATTTACGGGAAAACCACATTATTGAAAAATTACTTTTAGTATAGTCTGGATTAAAATAAGCTGTTAGCTTTTGCCACTGCCTTATATTATAAGCTGATCATGTAGTATACGTTTTGATGAAACAGTACACCATGGACCGTGGAGTAGTTCATGCATGCCATGCGGGAGGTGTGGTTCATCTTTTGGAAGGATGGACTCACCATGAGGTTGGGGCAATTGATGTTGACAAGATCGATTTAGTGTGGGAAGCTGCACTCAAGCATGGCTTCAAGCCAGTATCAAGCCTCAGGAATCGTCAGATTTCGTCATAAAGTAATTAATGTCTCTGAAATAGAAGAATCAAAACAAAACATCGATCTGGCTACAATTGTAACTAGCCGCTCCTTTTTTTTGTTCTATACCTTGATAACATCAGCAAAAATATATGGTTATTACTTAAGTTGATCATACTCAATCGAATATTAATCGTCTAATTCGTCCTTGCTTCCCTTAATATAGTTTAATGAAACAAGAGTTCCTTCGAAAGAGACAACATTACGATGATAGAGGCAATGTGAATCAAATTATAATGAACGATTGGATTGATTGATAAACAAACTGCTATACTTGAGATATTTTCTTAGTTGCAATGTTCGCCTGTTTATTTTAGATAAAACTTTAAACAATAACATATTTTTTTCTTTTTTTTAATTTCATGAGCCTTACCGATGGTTTAAATGTACATAATTATAGCCTAATCCTAAAATAAACATAATTAGAAAAATTAAAATTAATATATAAGTTCAAATAATGTTGTGCAAGTGCTTGTAGATTTGAAATTATTATACGAAAGAATAAAAATATAGTAAAACTATTTACAAATGCTATATTAGAAGGTAAAATCATGGCAGGTCAGTTGTGCAATTGGAAAGTGCCTGGAACCGACAAGGACCCCCCAACATTAAATTTATTACTTGTACAATTAAAATACTATCACCTTAACATCCGTTGCATTAATCAAACACTTATCACTTTGGACAGTAAAACATTGTTTCTAGTTGGGATACCACCGACCATAACTCTTAACTACCAATAATTAAATCCAGTTGTCACTTGTCACTTGTCAGGTTCTTAAGATCAATTGAAAAAAAAAAAAATAGAACAATTTATTACAAAATCTAGGCAAATAAATTAATAATTCTACGGCCGTTTGGTTCTAGTTCTACCAGCGAACTAAAATGATGAAACATTTTTACAAACACTACCAATATTGTTCATGATTTTAACGAGGCCACTTATAATTTCAACATCACATTAATTATCAATCAGATACAAAGAGTCTGTTTGGAAGTGTGGTGAGGTGGCAGCTCAGCTACTAAAATGTTTGGTAACACTTATAGTTAGATTTTGGCAGCTTAATATATTTTTTTTCCTATCTTCTACTCCATAGTTATATCTTTTACTTTACAGTAGCTACAGCTTAAAAATTACAGCACCTCACTCTTAAATACACTAAAATAAAATTAAAATTGATAAGTAATTGACGCTTGCTCTTCACGAATACAAATTTGTTTCTTTTTTTCTTTTTTTATGCTGTGACTTAAATTTAATCATATTTGCGATTTTATGATCTTATTAGTCCACGTGAACCTTAATGGAAAAAGAATTTATTCGAGTTATTGTAGCTATATGTACGTACAATTATATTCTTATATTATTTCCTTGGTACTAGTGAAATTTTTGCTGATGTGTTTTATCCCATATCGCACAATAATTCAATCTAGACATTGAATGCTATCTAGAATCCAATGGGATTGAAAGAAAACGATGAGACAGATTTTTAAGGAATTTCGCTGAAATATTTTGTCAACAGAAATTAAACACATGAATTAATTATTTTATGTCTATGTGTCACCATGCAACAACAGGAAAAAATTTTGTGGGGCAGGTATACGGCGGTATACCAAATTGGAAACGGATTCGGTGCTCAGCTGAGCTTGTACTGAGCACCAGATCAATAGTCAACAATTTCCTTACGTGGGCTCAAGGCAATTGCTGACCATTGATCTCAGCACAAGTCCTGGTCCTACCAAACTTATCTGTGCCAAAAATCATAAATTTTTTTATTATAGTTCATTAGTTCTATGGACCCTATAGCATTGATTTGATAATTAAATTTATATCGGACAAAATGATAAGGTAATTGTAATTATCTTAATTGAAACAATAACTTTATATCAAATAAGAGTAGCCACTTTAAAAGCTCTTCTCTCCACCTTAGAAAGAATGAATAAACAAAACACGAAAGTATGTTTGCGTACCATCAAATAATGTGTAACTTCTAGACGACCAAAGATCAGGTTCAATTTCTACCTAAATTTAGATTTGTACTCATAAGAAACCGAACGTTAAGAGCTTGTTCGGTATTGTTGCTAAATTTATATTTTTTTAAAATAAAAATGATGTTTTGTAGTTGTTGTATTTCGAATTTAAATATATGCGCATCTGATATAATTTTTTGTATCTTGTATTTTAAAATTAAAAATAGTAATATGTGTTCGGTAGACACAATTAAAAATGATAAAAATAGAGAATATATATTCGGTAGTACCGTTTTCAAAAATATTTTTTAGTAAGCATCGTCATACTTATAGTTAGAAAATAATTGTTTAGCTAATACAAATACATACACAAATATACCATAATAATTTAAACAAAATAATTAAAAAATTACATGATGATAAAGTTTTAATATTAGCATAAATTAAAAAAAAAGTTTTACATTTTATTGCTTTTACACCATAATTAAGACATATTACAATGCATATGATTTAAACAAAATAATTCTAAAAAATTAGATAGTAGACATTATGTAGTGGAGATGAAGTAACAACGGAGATGAAGTACGAACACCCACATGAGCACATTGAGAAAGAGTAGATCGGGAGAGATAAGGACTAAGAGAGCGTTGTCATGAGTAGATCATGAGAGATAAGGAGGGAGAGGGAGAGAGAGAGAGAGCACCGTTGTGAGTAAATCGGGAAAGATAAAGAGGGAGAGAGAGCACTGTTGTGAGCCGTTCGTAAATGATAAAATTGAAGAGATAACTGAAGAGATTTTTTGGATTATTTTTTAACTTGTTTTTGAGTTTGGTTTTGTAAATGTAGAGGACATGTTAAACATGTTTTTACTTTACTAGTTATAAAAAGTGAATTTGAATTTCTTATTTATAATATATTTTTAAATTCATCCCACCAAACATGTATTATATCTTTACCCTGAAAATGAAAATGAAAACAATGGTGCCAAAAACGCTACCGAACGGACCCTAAATCTTCTCCCAGCTTTGTTTTGAAAGTGTGAAGATTAGAGAAACAGAAATGAAATGGGCCAACTTGAACCCAAATGGCCTCAATTGGGTCTGCCAGTAAGCCCAATCCATGCTGAACTTTGAAAGAGCCTTGAAAAACTTTGCAACGGAAGGTCATTCAAATTCGTTCCTTTTTTCAGCTGACTAGGAATGACACGCAACACCTGGTCGTTGTCTTCCCGACACGTGTCATAAACCCAGAATATACCAACCGCCAAACCCCAGCCAAGAACGCCTTTGCGAAGCATTTCCACCGTTTTCTCTGTTTCGAAAAACACAACAAAAACCAAACATGGAAAAAAATCAGAGAGTTCAAAGCATGAAGAAGAAGATCAAACCGCTTAAACCCAGCAAAAGAAACAGGAGGAGATTGCTCAAGAAAGTTGTTGATTATCTCAAATACGATTCTTACATGTTTGCTCCTCTGGTTAATTCTCGTTCTCATCAAAAGATCAAATTTTCGTCTGCTACGGGTACAAGAAAACATTTCTTAAAAGTTACAAGTACTTCCTTTTCATCTTTTTCTTAAATTTTTCCCGCGTTTTTTAAGTTGGATTTTTTTTTTCAGGATTGGAACTAAAAGAACGCATTAAAGCAAATAAAAAGAAATTGCTAGAGGAGATTGTGGATTATATGAAATCAGATTCCTACTTGTATGCATCTATGCTTGATTCTCAGCCAATGGTTTCTTCCTGTAAAGGTAGGCATGGTTATTCTGCAGTAACTATATCTAATATTACAGTGATCTTGATGTTTTGATTGCAAAATATGACCTTATTAGTGGTAACACTAAAATCCATTAGTTTATAAGAAAACCAATTAGTTATAGGCAGTGGGAAATGGATTTGAGATTTGTTAGAAATAGTCCGTGTGTTCATGAATCACAAGCATGTAACTTTTATATGAACATTCAATTGGCTCCTGTAATGTGGTCTATGATTTTCCTTGGGGTGATCTTTATATTTTGGTTATTATTATATTTGAAGATCGAAATGTTTAGTCTTGGTAACTAAATGATTAGGTGTCAGAGATGAGTCTGGTGTAGCTTTAAAGCCAGAAAATAATGGTCTTTACCTTGAGCTGCTACTCTATGATATTACTAAAATTCAGTAGGATTGTCATCTATCGATGTATTTTGGGATGCTGGGCGTAGATATTGATGAAAATGATAAGGCAACTGTGTAAGTGCTTTACAATAAGTGCTATCATGTTGCTTGTGGCATGTTGTTATGTCACCGATATTTTGTAAGATTTATAGGCAATAAGATGGTAGATGCAGATTATACTAAAGGCGTGTATATAATTAATGAGGTTTAAGTTTTTAGCAACCAGCTGTGAGGATTTTACACAGGAAGCGCACAAGTTGAACAAAATTATCAAATCTAGGACTGGCCTAACTAGGAGTATGCATCTGTTCTGATGTTCAGTCAAAATCAATTTGAATATGGCCATCGTGCTTAAAGGCATAAAGAGCATGAAGAGGTGCCGACCAGTTTGACGTAGAAGAAGATTAGATCCTTGCTTACTTGTCTGCGTCTCCTTTTATACTCAAGTTCCCTAGAGTAAATGGAAAATATAAAAGGGAAACATAAAATTACAGAACATGGGGAATATACTAGGTTTTCCAAGAGGAGACAATTTTTCCTAGTTGGAAAATTCCACTTCCTCATTCCATCTCAGAAACTAAGATGTCAAGCACATAGCTGTCCAGCTGTTGAATATTCAAATCTTTCAGTATCATTGCTTGATGCCCTGCCCTCAGAGCTCAGATAACTGCTGATGTCCTGACCTCTTCTGATAACAATCAACTTGAACAAGAAAGCAAGATGGGCTAAGACGACTGAGATATTAAGATAGATTTCTCTCCTGGAATAAGTGAAATGACAATGTATGGATACAATATTGCCGCAAAATATATCTTTTCCTCCTATTTACTGCCATATATCTCGATTCTAACTTGTAAATGGTTCTGTCACAAAATTTGTTGTGGTTGCTTCATCTTTTGTCACCAATTTGCCTGTATTGGTCACTTTAATTTTTGTTTTATTTGCTGTTGTTTCTACTTATTTTCATTTTCTTTTTGCAGGATGTATTCGGTTTGTCAAAAAGGTCAGCATGTAAATCTCAAAAAGAACAGTGACTATGGAGACCAACAAACCGATTATTCAGTCAGCAAATGTGGTGACAGTCTGACAGAGGACAAACTCTTCGATGGCAATATTCCAGGTCCACAAACCTTAGCTCAGAGGGAAATGGTAAAGAATATGATCTATTCAAACTGCCGCTCCTCATCAGTATCAGGTAAGCAATTTCAACTATAAAATGCTAGTTCTGCCCTTTTCTTTCTGATTTCATTACGCGCTTCCTGTTAAATGTCCATAATCTTGGTGAAAACTTGATAACCTCAAGAAGCTTTTTTGAAAGAAATTCTTTTTGTACAGCCTCCATTTTGCTTTAGTGTGATAATATATTTGGATGGAGCATAATGGCATAATAGGTGATCAAGTTTTGTGATAAATTTGATTTCCTTAGGTATGGCAACAACATCTATATACCAAATACAGTGTGTAATGCTTGTTTTCTTCCAATTAAAAGTTTATATTGGAGTATGAATGAAGTTATTTGGTTTCATGCCTTATTTTATGGTGCACATAGAGAATAATGTGCCTGTGTTAAAAGCAACTTTGACTATTAAAGGTTTCTTCTTTTGGAAGAAATATGAGCTAAACCAAATCTTGAGTTTTGGGGTGCTTATTTATTTTTATTTTTTTGGTGGAATAATTATCTTCAAAATTGACCAAGCATCAATGATTTGTTGTGTGACAGGGATGCTCGGCTCACAGCTAGACACTCTCCTTGTGGACTGAAAATCATTGGTGTGTTAAACACACAGACTTATGTGATCGTTAGGAAGTGGGTGTATATATATAAGCAAAGTTTCACCGAACAATTTTCATACTGTAATGAGGAATTTTTAACATTCTTGTTATGGTTTCGAGTTCAAAAGTTTGTTGTGTGTGTAATAATTTTAAATTTCAAACGTCTTTAACTGTAACCATTAAGTTTTGAGTTCTCAATTCTATATAGAATATGAAAACGGGTTTATTGGGAAATCAATTTGTCGTTCAACTTGATATTGAATCCAGACGATGTCCCAACGGGTCGCTCACGGAATTTGCATATTTACAGGCGCGTAATTTGGTTTACTCTGTTCTGACAAGTCAACATTTGCCTGAGGTTGCTTTGATTAGAAGTAAGCGAAGAATGTAAACGGTGGCAGATAATTGAGGTGCTTGTTGATGAATTTTGGGTAATTGGTTCTCATAGTGCTTGGATTATTAAGAGATTCGTTAAGCCCTGTCTAGCAGATTAGCACAGGGTTCATACTATTAATAATGATATGGGAGCTTGTTATAGTATGATCAATATAAGCTTTCGGTTTGATTTTTCTCATGCAAATTTGTAGTTGATCATTGGGCTTAGTCGACTGTTTATGGAAGTGAGCTTTTACCTATTAAAGCTCAAGCGTTTGTGTCACCTAAACGGTTCCGCTAACAAGAGTCAGAACTTTACGAGCTGGTTTTATCCGACGAGTCATATAATATGGTTAACATTATTATTCTTTGCAGCTAACGACCAGGGCGCGATGGGGGGTTGCTATGATTGAAGATACATTTTATGTAACTGAAGATGGGATATATCAAAGGACGTACTGAATAGTTCGACTTTTGTTCCTTTCGTTTTGTGTGGTCTTTTCGAGATTTGACTTCAGTGATGCTCCAATTTCATGTTTCAGTCGTGTTAATCTTTAACACCAAGTTTATAGTGGGGGACACACCATTTAAACTTTCTTTTCCTAATTTTGAAGTTATTCCTTGCAAGTTGTTTCATGTCGTCACGTGGTTCTGATTCACTGGCTCATCTGACTTCACATGGCTTGAGCCCCGATCAGTGAAGTATGTTTCAGAATTTATAGAACATGAAAAATATCGATCATGATTCACCGATGGTAACTATCACGTCAAAGAAAGAACCCATTAGTCTATTTGTTCATTGGTATCCCTACATATCATGTGTTGGTACTGTTAAAAAAAAAAAAAAAAAGTTCTTTCCTTACCTGCTGATACTCGAAAACAGGTTCCGAGTTGGCGAAATTTTGCACTCGTTGGTTTTGATTCGGTTCCGGTATTTAAAATTGAGACCTACGTATATTCTAAAATCAGAAACCTCTCACATCGCAATCAAAGCGTATACGACAGGTATATCACTTATTACACACTAAAATACCTAGTAATTTTTTCCCGTATAAAGGAATTAAGAAACCTCTGTGAAACCTAAAACACCCAGGATCCAGGCATATATGTGTCGTGCAACCATTGGTCCATTCTGACTGATTTAACGACCCTTAATTGTCTTCAAATTAATATCGGAAAATAGTATAACGGCAGCTAAATAGGGGCAGATAACTCAGTCATCGACGCTTTGAGTGCTCGATTATACTGTTCTAACTTATAATATTGCAAAGCATTGTAGACATATACACGAAAATAATGCTTGAGCATTGTGAGAGCCTATGGCGTAGGGTTGGCTCATGGCTAGGGCCTAAAAGGAAGGAAAACAGTGTCCACTAGTTCTGTAGAAAGTTAAAATGAAAAATGCTTTAGCCATACATTTGCACGTGTGTGGCATTAAATTTTGATTTAGACCTTCTTCATGACAGAAAGAGAGAGAGGGGATTTGATAATTCACTCATGTGTCAATCTTTATCGAGGCTAGGCTGTTTTATTGGATTCTTTTGAGCACCATCCATGTTAGAAAAAGACTTCATGTGTCCATATACAACAAACATATACACCGTCGAGCGCTTGGCTATCTTGCTGACAATCGTAATTAATATAAGAGCTACCAGTCAAAGAAGTACGTGCCAAACCGTATATCTCACTAGCTCTTGCAAAACTATCAAATGATTGCATTGGCTAAGAGAATTAATTATTGGGGAGGGCTACCTTACCGCTACCGTAAGGCACAGCCCTCTCATGCGAACAGTATCAGTTGTGGGTCTAAGTATTGTTTATGTGAGAGGCTGTACTTTATTGCAGCTGAGCAGTCTCTTTAATTATTAGATTCGTTCACTTTGAAATAATTTTTAAAATATAAAAATTAATAAATATTTAATTTAAAATATAAAGAGTAAGTAAATATTTACCTCTCTTAATTATTAGTAGACTTTTAATTAATAATATTTTCCAATTATTCTTAGTTATCTTTGTCATATATTTAAAAAAAATTTCTTTTACTGACAACTATCTTTTCCGTAAATTCAAAATGTTTGCTATAATAAAATTTAGTATTATTTCTGCATTGCGTAACATACTCATGAGTAGATTCATATTATCTTTCTAATTAAGGACCAAACAAAAACATAAATTACACTTAATGATTACATAAAGTTTGGACAATCCTCAAATCATTTTACAAAATGAGAAAGTAATGAAGTTAAAAAATAGCATTGATTACGTACTTCAAATAACAATACTTTTAGTTTTTTAGCATGATAATATATTGATGAAGCGCTATATGACAAGCAATTATTATACAACAAATTGACATCCAATATTTGCCAAACGTATCACTGCACAAGATCTATAATTGGATTAGAAAATTTCGTGGTAAGTGTAACATTCTTTATTCAATCTTTTAGTACAAAGCAAGACTTAGTATGTCATGTCGGCAAGGTGACGGTGGAAATAAAATCAGAGATATGAATGAAACCCTAAAGAAACCTCCCTGATCAGTCATCTATCTGAAGCTGTGATTGGATTTTATCCAAAAGAAATTGATTAGGGCATACCCGGCTCTCCTTTTTTGAGGGTGAGAGTGAGACTATGGCTTAAATGGTTTGATCGTGAGAGTTCATAAAAACTAAAAAGTGGTGTGGTCGAATGATTAATTGGTTGATTGATTGATTGATTGTCTGTTTGAACAAAATTTGCCTCTATCTTTATTCGTTTGGTTTACCAATAGATTGAGTTTTCAATGATAAATCCATTTCCACTTTACGCATGCGCGCACACGTGTGGGAACTTTGTGCCTGATTTAATTTGCCTATAAAAAAAATCATCTAGTCTAACCCTTGATCCATGTACCCATCTCTCTGCTTCTCTAATTTGTTGCGTCATTCTGAGAATGTTATCAAGGTTTTCTAAAAGGGGAGCGAGGAATATGAGAAGGAAAAGAAGAGTGAAACTATCTTTAACTGGAAGGAGGCTTAAGCAGCTCAAGAGGATGATTCCTTCAGGTTGCTCAGAAATGAACATGGAGACCTTGTATCAGATGACTGCAAATTACATTTCTTTACTGCAAGCCAAAGTCAGTTTGCTTCAGAGCTTATCCACATTCTATGGAGTCTGATATTCGAGTACCCCAAAAAAAAAAATATCTCAGCAGACTATATTGCAGATTATTTGAGATGTAAAAGTATGTTCTAGTACTAAATGCATGTATGATAAATTTCAATTTGTAAAAAAGTTCTAAAGTTTGTTCGCTTCAAAATTTGCTTTTCGAACTTTGTTTGCTTTGAAGTATTTATGTCAGCCAATTAATGAGCAGATGGGCAACCAACTGATGAGTTTAAGAGTTCATTTTATTATTATTATGATTATTTTTTGTTCTTTTAATTCTTGCAGAACTGTCATGAGTTGTCACTGTAATAGATATATAGTGTGGTTCCTCTAGGTGAAGGACAACAGAACATTAAAACGATTCATGAACAGAAAATAATAATAAGTGCATGCAACAAAAGACTGCTGATTGCGAAATAGGCCTCAATTATTGATTTAAATAGAGAGGACAATGTCTGCCCTTCATTTTGTTATGCGATAAACAACAACTGCTAATCTGTTTTGTGGGATAAGAACCAGCCACCAAACAAATGTAATGAAAAGGAATCGTATTCAACTTCGCTGGCTAGCTAGCTAGGGTTTTCTAAGAGAGGACTGACAATGTTAACAAATTGTAATGAAATTTTTGGTACTTTGAAATGAGTCTATTATTGATCCTTCGATCAGTCTTTCTTTCTTTCCTTTCCTTTTCCTTTTTTTTTTTTTTTTTTTTTTGGCGCCCCCCATTAACGAACATCTACGGTACATTTTATTTAAATATAGCGTCCGCCCAAACGCTCTCATAATACTATGATTTTATAATATGAATGTTTAGATTTATTTCTCAATTGCAAATTTATTCATTTCGTATCAATCATGAAGGAAGCATGATCGGAAGTCAACACTAACATGTTATTGTATTTATGATAATTTTGAATTTAGTAATAAGTATTGGGGGTATATAATTAAACAAAGTTTTGAGGTTATGGTGGCGTTTGCACCGTCAAATAAGTCTTTCTTTTTATGACAAAATATTGTAATAAATATAAATTACATGATTTTATGCCTGCGTACAGATAAATCATTTCATGAAATTAACTCTTGATTTGAAGTCTCTCCTCAAAAGGAAAAATGTGTTCTTTTAAGGATAATTAAAATTTTCAGACTTATGCTCTAGTGGGTTTGTTGCAATGCTACTGCATGCCTCTGGGGATTGCTTTTTCTTCTTCTTCTGCATGGCTATAAAAACTATAAATAAATAAATAAATAAAGCAGAGGAATTTTTTAAAAACCTGATTTTTTTCTTTTTTTCTTTTTTTTGAAGAAAAGAAAATAAACTAGCCTCATTAGCTTAAAAAACGTGATCATTGTCATCATTACTGTTAAGAGGATATTACTGATTTTTTTTTTGGGGGGGAAGGACTGTTGTTATAAACTATTTTGTCGAGACGATATCAGAAACGGGAAAAAAAAATGTTCGATTTTGGGCAGAAGTGACAGCAACATTATCAAAATCCACTATTTTTAGAAAAAAAAATTCTATTATGTAACTAAAAAGATGTGAGAAAATGAAAGCTTTGATTTTCAAAACCACCATTTAAGTCCAAGGAAGTAAACTTCAACTACTGAATTAATTACAAATTGTGGTAGGCCAACTCTAACACATGATATTGTAAAATTTGCTTGCTAGCTAAGCTGCATGATCGATCTATCCATTCTCCAATTATTCAGCATGCAAATGCATAGATTGTACTGAGAATGACAACCCTAAAGTGTTTTTTGGTTTTTTCTATTCAAAGTCAATGACACTTATAGAATATATATTTTTGCATGCTCAATGAACTCCCATGCACATGTCATACACAAGGAATTTTGCAAACATAATCCCAATTAATTATTGAATCGAACCTATGTGACTGGTTTGCTAGTCATGCGTGACCACCACTGCACCACATTAACATCATTTCCTGTAACTAATTAATTTTGAACAGTTTTGAATTATTAAATGTCCAATGTGAAACATTGAAGTGGACAAGCTATGAAACTGTTAATCAGGAATCTACGCATAAATACATCAAAATGAAAAAGGAAAAGAAAGCAGAAACAAAGCAATGCAAAATCCATAAATGCCTTCGTTACTTTTGCTTCTATGGCTTCCTCACATTTTTTTCCCTTTACCTACTCAGTCCTTAAATTTTAAATCCACAAGAAATAGATTTTTATTTTTTATCGAGAGACCTAATATTACAAGCAAACAATCAAATTGAGGTTACTTATATTGATTGAACTACAACTTCTCTCAGTTGTTATTACTATTTTTTTGATGTTACATTCCTAAATCTATTGGTATAACAAATCAAAATCTGTCTAGATCTCTTACATTATATCTGGTATGATATAATGCAACTTGGATAAATATCTGAACTCATAATGGACTAGTCTACTTTTCAATACAAGGAAGACAATTGTCAATGACTAATACATACTAAAGGCTCAATTTTTTTACCATGTACGAGAGAAATGAGATGATTTATCATCTAGCTAGTGGATTCTTGATTGATCTCAAAATTGTTGCATAAATTAGGCTAGGATATATAGTACGCATATGACTAATTGTTTAAGGTTGTTAATTCCTATATCTTAAGTGAGGTTCCGTGACTTTGCTTAAAATATAAGGGGTGCGTGCATGTGTGTTCCCTATAAAGTGTACGACAGAAGCGACCGATCCCCTCACTCAAGGGAATCATATCGCCGAAACAACATTATATTGTTACTTAAGGCCTTATTTAACAGCATGACATTTTATTTTCTAAACCTTTTGCAGGATAAGGTTTATTATATCTGTTCCACGTTGTTATGATTTAGTAATAAATCGCCTCTGTATTCAGGTTTGTTCAAGAAAAAACAAAGTATTGCCTTAATGGACTTCGGGCTGTAAAGTTTACATGATACATAATAAACTAAAATACCTCTTTAAATATTAAATGCCCTAAAACTTGTGACAATCGGCTAATTGATACACATTTATATATAATAATGATTCATTATTTGAATTGATAATTATGGTAATAATTAACGACGTTGGGTTCATTTTCTAAACACATGTATAGCTTATTGACTTTCTAGCTCAAATTTTCGATATGATGTGAGTTGTATGCTAATACTAATTAACAACTATTATTATAATAAAAATCAATGAAGATTATTTAACAAATCTCTAGATAATGCTATTTAAATTAATTTCTTTCTACTAATGAAATATCTCGCTAGGTCGAGGTTCATGAAAAAAAATATATATATCATAAAAAGGACATATAAAAAGGGGGCTCGAAAATATACATAAAATTAACAATGAAAACTAAGAACCCAATCAATTGGTGTACAATAAATTTAATAATAAAAAAATAAAAAAAAGGAATCAGTGGGAAGAATCGGAAGATTTTTATGAATGACAAGAGGCTAGCGGTCTACTTTTGGGGCATATTATATAAATAAAAATAGAAAAATAAGAGAGTGATTTGGTTGGTGATGACCCGCAATCCTCAAATCCCATGATTGAAGGTTGTATGGCTGTAAGGCTTTTATAGGACATTGATGGGTCCCATCCATGTGTGCACATGTGTGTGTTACCGTGTATGCGTGCGTGCACGAGCATGTCCCCCCAGTCTTAATTAATTAATCTCACCGTTGCACTCAATCTCATGAGTCTTCCTATTTCACCTTCCTCTTATGGCGCGTGACTATACGCTCCTCCCAGACACTAAGTTGCCCCATTCCCCTCTTTAAAGCCGAGAATGGGTCCAATTTGATTCTAAATAATCAAAAGAAAATCTTAGACGATGTGAATCATTTTTCACGGGAGAAGGTTTATCGCACTATGTATTATATGCTTTTTTTTTCCTCAATTAATAAATAGTCTTGACTATACAAGTGAATTCATTAAATGAAAGAGTTAATTACAAGAGAGGAAAAACTCGTAGAAAAATATAAAAACATAACTTGAAGAATTTATAACATAATGATGAAACCCTATAACAATCTTTAAGTTATGTATTCTGAGTATTAGTATACATGAAAAAAAAAATTGAACAAAGTAAAGCAAGCAGAAGACAAACACTAATTAGTTAAGAAATCAAAATTCACATCCATCAAATAACTCTATTTAGAAAAAAATATTAAAGTCTCCTTTCACCTGACTATCAATACTTTTTGTAATTGAGCATGTATACTAGTGATTAAACCACGTTCTCAAATTAAATACCTTTTGCTTTAACACAACAAAAAATATTTATTGAACTAGTTGGTAGCTACAATTATTTTAATTTTTTTATATTGTAATATATTGAGTTGAGGAGGCATTAATGGTGCATTTACTTCTCATATTGGAAAATTAGAACACAAATCGGAATCATTAACTGTATTTACTTTGTAAAATGGAGGTAGGAATCAGAATTAGAATCGTAGAGCCCACCTGAATTGGGAATAAGGAATGAGAGATTGATTCCCAAGGGGGTGGTGGGATCAATCTCTCATTCCCAAGATTGATCATTTTGCCCCCAACAAAATAAAAAATACACATTTTCTCCTAGTTAAAAATATTATTATAATTAATTAATGTATTTTGAATTTATTATATTATTATAGTTATTATCATTGTTATTAATGATAAAAATAATAATAATTAATATAGTAATGTTAGTAGTAGTTGTTATTATTATTATTATTATTATTATCATTAATGATAAAAAAATTTACAATTAATTAATATATTATTATTAAAAATTATTATTATTAATAGTATTTGAATAAATAATCACAATAATTAAAATATAAAATAATAACTATGATAATAGTTCATTAAGTACTTTTAAATAATTTGTTACAATTTAATTCATTTCAATTCCAATTCTAAGACAATATAAACACAATAAGAACAATTCAACTCATTTCGATTCTCATTTATATAATTCAAGTAAACAAATTATTATAATTTTTATTCACCATTCCTATTTCAATCTGTTCCCATTCCAATCTTAATTGAGTATGGTAAACATACTGTATCAGTCTTGGTCTCTTTTGCTTGTTAAAATTTATCAAAATATTTGTAGGCGCGTGTAATAAGTATAGATAGCAGCTGGCGCATGGTACGTGGGTGTGATGAAGTGAGCGTAAAGATTACAATCCTACAAGAATTATTTTTAGAAAGAAGAGGGGAAATGTTGATGTTATTCATGTAGAATGTGTATTGTGTAGTCGCAGCTGACAGAGTAGTAGACTGACAAGTGAAGTGAGTCAATTAATTGGATGCAAGGCTAGCCGTAAATCACGGGGGCCAACCCATTGGCTCACTTGTTTTCGCTTTGCTTCGACCCCTCTTTCCCTGTCCTTTTGTGGTTTATCCAATTTCTCTCCCTCCCTCTCTCTCTCTCTCTCTCTCTCTCTCTCTATTACATATATACATATATACTTGATAGTATTTTCCTTTGACACTTCCTATATTTTGATTAGTAACCTTTCTGTCACAGGAAAAATGAGGAATACCTACCTCATGTTATTTAGAGAAATTGTGTAAAATTTTCCTTGTATTTTAAAGTATTTTCAAACCACCTATACTTATAACCGTATTAATGCTTTTTATCATTTTATTATTCTATCTCTGATCTTGATATTAGTCATAAAATTTAGATATTCTAGATAATATGAATTAAGTAAAATAACTTATATACCCTTGATGATTAAATTAATTTAATAATAAATAGTAAGTTTTAGAGAAATATTAATTAATTTGTCAATATAAGTTCTTTTTTATTTTATAATCATTTATAATATTAAAATATGAGCCTATTTATTAAATTTACTAAAACAAATTGGGTTGAGTCTGTTATGTTTTTGACACATGGGTTTATGAGTATTAAAAGTTTGAACCTTTTGTTGTTATTTCTGATTTTTTGTTAATCACATATCTAAAAGGTTGCTAAATAGGATCTGATTTTGTTGGAATAATGATTTTGAACAAAAGAAAATTTTCAAACTTCTGTTCAAGGTTACTTTATTTGAGATATTCTTAAAATAATGATGCTATTGATTCCATTATTCCTATGCTCAGACGCGTAACGAAGATGTTTTTGTTAATTTTTGGTGGGAAGAAAATTGATTTAGGGGCATGGGATGTCGATTGTCTGAGTTTAGTTGGTATTATTTCTCCATAATTTATAATTTATTATTAAATTAATGTAATCATTAAGGGTATATAAGTTATTTTGCTTGATTTATATTTTCAAAATATTTAAATTGTATGACAAATATCAAGACTAAGGTTAGAATAATAAACTAACATATAAAGTTAACACTGTTATAATTACAAAAAGAAAAATTAGACCTATTTTAAAAATGAAGAAAATTTCACTTTTTTTCTCCAAATAATAGGAGGGCAATCCTCTTTTTCCCTACTGTCATAAATATTTAAAAGCTAAGCGTATCTAGTGAAGTGTTTGAAAATTGAAAATCTGTTTTTTTTTTTTTAACAAATTAATCAAACACCAGTCTAGGAATGATGATTTTGAAGAATAAGACTTCACAAGGGAGATAATTATAATAAATCGTCAAGACTCAATGATCATTGAATTATATAAAGTTATTATCGAGTTCGTTACTAACATTTGTACTGAAGAAAATAAAAAATAAAGTAAGGGGCATGAACAGATATAAATGTAAGCCCGGAAAAAATAAATAAAGGGATCCAAATTCAATTGGAATTGACATCATCATAGGGACAACGGTTTCTTACCGTTTATATTTGAGGCCCCATTGTTTCAAATGATAGAACAACAATGCCACTAATTAAGCTAAGCTAGATGCTTAAAAGAATGGTAATAAAAAAAGGAGAGATAGATTTGAAAGGCAAAGTAGGGACTTAAGAAATTAGTTATTAATTAAAGATACATGGTAAAAAGTAAGGAGGCGCATGCCCTCAAGAGTCTCCTGATTTTTCCTCTAATCAAACACCGTAAAAAATGTAACCACTCTAATACTTCCACAATAAAGTTAATTAACTTTTTTATTGAAGTTTTATAAATTTATAATTTTAATCTCTGGTTTTGTTTGCTCACTCGTCCACAGTAAAAGAAATTTAATTTATGTGTTATAAAAGAAAAAAAAAGATTTTATATGGATATTTCTTTTACGTGGGGCGCTATTTGAACCCATCAATTTTCTCTCTAAAGCCTATTTTTAAATTAAATTTTTATTTTTCAAAATAATTTTGAATAAAATTACTTAATTAACCATTCATGTCTTTCTCTCCCAGTTCCTCATTTTCACTATAGATAATTTAAATTTTTTCTTTCAATTTCAAATAAACATTGATGCTTGGTCTTCAACTTCTCAAAATGAGTTTCATAATGGCTATTACAAATTGGAAGATAAAGAATATATATATATATATATATGTGTGTGTGTGTGTGTGTGTGTGTGTGTGTGTGTGTGTGTGTGTGTGTGTGTGTTTGTGTGTGTGTGTGTATGTATGTATCAATGATTTTTTTTAACAGCCATGAAAATCATAAAATTCTAAGATAAACAAAAGGAAAAGAATGGTAATAGCAAAAAAAAAAGAATTTTATTAAAAGCTTGGGTTGTTTAATAGCTTTCATGTTTATTACATTATTAAACCACAATTTTATAGTTTTTTCTGAATTTTAACAAATTAATCCAGGATCTTGGATTGATATATACGGTTCAACAAAAAAATGATCAAAATGACTCTTAATTTTTTTCATTTTATTCTTATTGGTCTAGTAGTCCTAACTCTATACACACACACTCTTATATAAAGTTCGTTTATTTTAGGGATATATAAAAATTATATCATAACCTTGTCCAATGTTAAATTTAAAGAGAGAATTGACAAATCAATCCCACCAAATTATTTAAAATGAGTTATGTATATGTATCTAGTCTTTCCTTCAATCGTTTGAAGTATAATAGTTGGACGACCCCATCCCCCCTTTTTTGGCTCATATTTTGAACCCTCATACAAACTGCAAACAAATAGATTATGCCAAGTTCAAAAGAGAAAGAGTGAATGATGATGTACAAGTATATATGAAAAGTAAAATCTCTATCTAAGCAAAATTGTATTGAACAAAATCTGTACTTTGAGAGAGGCCTCACAAAGGCAAAGTTTTAAAATCCCCATGTGGAGACCATGTGGGGGACTTCTTTTTCTTCCAAAACCCATGCCCTAGAATTTCTCTTCTTGTGGGACCTCTTATTGCCCTCTCGGCATCACCATGTTTTCCGGATCCTGCCAATTCTCTTTTACTCTCTCTCCTCTCAATTTCAACATCTTCAACTTAGCATCACACTCAAAACCCTCGACCCCATTACTAATTTATTTTCTTCACATAAATAACAAAACATGGCTCGAACATCATGATAATAAAAACTTTATTTTGCGTATTATTGGAAGATTGTAACCACTTAATGTTTTACAGATTTCACAGTACTTCATTACCCACTTTGACATCAAGCTTTTGGTAGAAAAACTCGTCTTCATTACGCCTTGAGATATATTTAAATATCATGCATTTATTGAGAAAAAATCCATAAATTAGAAAGACTTGGAGAATAAATTGAACAATAACTGTAGCTAATTTGACTGGCTAGATATTGCTGTTAACTAAAAAAATAGTGTTATGGTATTTATTTTTCTTTCGAATATAAACTGCTGCTATTTCGTTCTCAAGAAAATTGTTCAAACTCTTCAAACGGTCGCCGAAAAGTAAAGTGTTGGTGATTATAAAACGAATGAAATAGTCATAGTTAATTAGTCAATTAATTTTGAGGGTCAATTTATTGTTGTCTCACTTAAAAATAAAGGCCTCAAAAGGCAGCTCATTCTTTAATGCTTTGCCCAAGATTTACGGCTTCTTTCAATCTATATCTTTCCTCCACTCGAGTACCTAGCTCGCTTGTATTTAAATAACCGGAAATACAAGGTGTAATAACAATAGAAATAAATGCCGAAGCTTTATGAAGAGAGAATAAAATTACAAATCGAAAAGGATTCAGGGCCAATTAAGAAAATCAGTACTTAAGCAACTTCCCAACACCCAAGGATGATGCATTTGAAATTGATAGAGCATAATTAAATAATTTTATGCCAATGAAAAAAAAAATACCTAATCAGGGGAGGAGGAATATTAAGAAGAATGTGTTATTGCACATGGAGGATTTGAAAAACTTTTGAAATTTTTATAGAAAATATAAAAAAGTTAGTGTGAAAATTTTAAATTGACCATTGCACACAAACGGGTCCTTAATCTACAGCTTTATATATTAAATGAAAATGTAATTTATTAATTCCCACTAATATCAAAATAATAAAGATAAATTTAAAAAAAAAAAAGCTTGGGAACTTTGTATGGGTGAATGCTCTTTTGCTTTGTAATTATTTTTCTTTATAAATTATAAGTATGGATTTTTTTCTTATATTGTATTGATATTAAATAATAGTCTAGTAACAATTTTTTCGTAAATATTTGTTTGTTAATAATTTATTATTCTTAAGAACTTCAAAATTTGAAGTTTGAATTTGGGCCCGTAGAAATTTTAATTTACTTCGAGCTCCAACCTTAACCTAATTATGATTCTTAAATTTACAAATTTTAAAAAAAAAAAAAAAACAGAAGTCTGTCTCCTCGAATATATTGCTACAGTAGTCTTTAACGTTTTGTAATCAATTTTAAAGTAATTTCTATTTTCTCATGTGTATATACAACTATTTCCGGATACTGCAACACTGCATGCATTGTAGCAAGCAATCTTTCATAACACATATTTGGAAAATGGATACCAAAGTTTCTTCAATCTCTTCCCTTTTGTAAATAATTAAGAAATTTTGATTTGCAGCAATCTTGTGCATTGTCTACTACAGCAACAGTTACGACAGCGCCACATGAACAATATTCATGATTTAAATTAATCGCCATTTACCTGAATTTTGTTTGTATTCACAACAAAGTTACAAATTGTTAGGTTTCCATTACATTACCCCTTAATTCGTTCTATAAATCCCACAACAATAATAATAAAATATAAAATTAAAAAAAAATTATATTCTCTAGGGTTTGTGTAGTGGGCCATAAACACCATGTGCCCGCATGTGCTGTGTCTTTCTCCCACAGGCCCACCATTTTCTCTTCCTTTGAGAACATAAATTGTGTTTCGGCACATTCTTCTTTTTCTCATTCTTGTTTATTTCTTTTCTTCTTCTTTTTTCCTTTTTTTTTTCCCTTCTCTCTTGGATTCTGATCACACTACTTTTCTTGGATCTGCAAATCGCTGCAAACACTCTCTGCAATTTAATTTTGTTTCACACTCTTCTCATGATTTTATCTCTTCTTATTTTAATACACAAGAACAAGGTATGTACGTACATATATTCAATTTATTTACATACGCATCAAAGCAAATCTTATTTTTCACCTTTCAAATAATAATCTTTACTAAAACCCTAGCTCTCAACATTTCGCAACATGGTAGCTGTTTTATTTTCGTGCAACATTTTTAATAGGCACCATATTGAGCCTTGTAAACCCTAATTATTTATTTTCATTCGAATAATTCATAATTTAATTCGCTTGTTTTTTCTTTCTTCAGGATGCGTGCTCCAAGCTCACTGAAGCAAGAATTTCTCAGGAAATGGATATTGGGCTTACAAATATGCAGTTCTTCAGCAAAAAGCATGTCTATTTCAGAGAGAAAGAAGGCGATAAAGCTATCGGCAGACATAGCCATGGCTTCCGCAAGAAATGGTAGAACAAGCTGGAGCCGTGCTCTCATTGCTAGTGCTTCGAAAGATGATAATCATGGCAAACTCTTTGTTCAGCAAATTTTGGGTTCTGACTGTGAGAGGCTTACAAAGATTTCAACGAGCATCAAAAGGCTGAGATGCAAGAAGATATTGAAGAAGAGCTCTGGAACTATTATTAGACGACGAATGAAAAGGATTCCTGACAAAGCTGTGGCAAGTTCTATTGCAAAGCAAATGGTGAATAAAAGAACACAAATATTGAAGAGTCTAGTCCCCGGCGGGGTGTTCATGGATGAAGTGTCTTTGATTGAAGAAACCCTAGATTATATATTGTCTCTTCGAGCTCAAATTGATGTAATGAGGAGTCTTGCTGATGCTACTGAGATGATGATGAGCTGTTAAGAAGATCAATGGTGAACCATTTGTTTTTATTTAATTTTCTGTTACTTTTTATTATTACCTTCCTTTAAATGTCTCCTTTTTGCAAGAATATATATATATATATATATGGGGCGAAAGAAGCTGGTAAGTTACTTAAGCTTAAGGCATATGTACAGAATTATGAACTATATGTAATGTAATAAGTTAATACTATGCTTTTTATTTCACTCTTCTTGTACTTGATGACTTGCGTTAAGCTTGCAAGTACTAATTTTCATTTTTTGGGGAACATTGATTATTCTTCTGTCTGCAATTTCAAGACAAAAATGACAAAGAGATATTGATTTTTTTCCCCAACTAGGATACAATCAAATAATGAAATTCTATTAAGAACATGGAAGCAATTATGGTAAAATAATAATGACAATCCTTATGTGAATATAAAGCTGTTGTTATTGCTTTAGAAATACAAGAGTTTATTTATGATTGAATAGGGCATTGAGGGGAATAATAATGACAATCCTTATGTGAATATAAAGCTGTTGTTATTGCTTTAGAAATACAAGAGTTTATTTATGATTGAATAGGGCATTGAGGGGAATAATAAATCGGTGCTTGTATGAACGCATGCAATTTAATGTTTTAACATTTCAAGTATTGATTTCCCAGCTGTGTTCATTGTTTCTCTCTGCTAATTTTGGTTAAGAAACGATATGAGTTTTCGTATAAAACTGAACTGCATTGGACACCAGTGCACAATCCTCTGAGCAGTGTACTCATTTATATGACGGCGACAAGAGCAAAGTTTGAAGTTTACTTGAATATGGCCTTGTAATAGTCAGCATTTAAATGTATGCTTATAGACAATGGTTTATGTATGTATGTATGTATACAAGCATATATACATACATATATACGTATGTGAAAGAGATCTCTGGGGAGAGTTACATTTCTTTTTTAATGTTTTAATTTAAAAGAAAGTAGAGATGAGCAAATCTAAATTAATTTTCAGTATCTCTCCAAGATTCAAATTAAGTTAATAGCGTGTGTGTGTATATATAACTACTTAGTTAAGTTCGACATTGAATTGTCTTAATCGATGTACTTTTAACTATAGGTATATACATTCTCAGTTCATATTTCAAATCTTCAAAATTCTTTAGCCTTTCATCGTTAAATGGCAAATGATTTGTTTTGTCTTCATTCATTTTTCTTAAATTCTGGTTGTCATCTTAATTTACATCAATTTGTTTGTATTCAACCATTAAAGTGTAAGGTAGTATTTATTTTTTTGTCTAAAATTTAAATGGGTCTGAATTTTTCTAAAGTCTGAATGATTCTGAATACAAATAACTTAATGACATTTTTTTTAATATCTAGATATAAATTGCATCTTGTTTGTTTTCATAAATTAAAAAAAAATCTTAAATATGGTTATTTAACATCCTTATAAATAAATAAAAAATTATAGTTGAAGAAATAAATAATTTTATAGTGATATTTGTAATATAATATTTACTTCTCATTTAAATCTTTTCACATTCTGATAAAAGTTACAAAATTTTATTTTTTTAATTCAGATGTAAATGTTTAAAAATCATACATAAGTAACAAAAAAAGAGAGTAAATTTTAGAAAAAAAAATATAAAACTAATAAAATTTCAGACTTCAAATGATTAACAAACAATCCCTAAATCTATTCCACCATTTTTATTAAAGATGAGTTGGACCAAGTCTATATTAATTTCATTCATTTACTATCTTCCCATAACTAAATTCATGAGCTAAGTCAAAGAAAACTGGTTGAAATCAATCCGGCCCGTAAATTTCAAGAGTCCGTACATTTGCATGAATTTTAAATACTATCGAAATTTAGCATGAAGCGTAACTAGTAGCACAATAGGATTCACAAGGTTTTATTTACCCAGCTGTCGAGTCACTACAATTGCCCAAACACTATTGAGATAAGTTTCAATTTGATTAGATCGAATCAGCGTCATTTTGAATCGATCAAAACAAAACTTTTCTTTCAAAAAATTAAAAAGAATATGTACCAATAATCATTTCGTGAAATGCACTTTCTTATCTTAATAATAATCCAAGCATATGAATACACAAAACCCATCTCATTTTCTCATCACTCGTTGGCTGAGCTTTCACATCACATTATCATAACTACTCTTATCTCTAGTTTCTTGAAACATGATCAACCGAAAATCGGAGTGTTGATGTTTGCCGATTTATACATAAGATGACAGCAAATCCCCTTCGAAAATTTTAGTTGGGTAGTTTTCAACTCTGTTTATTAATTCATATAGACTTTTTAGAACCATAAATATACATGACAAGGAAACAATTAATGTTTCAAAATGAATGATATGAAAAGACACAAGCTGTTATATGGAATTCTTCATAAACTAGTTTCTTCATATAATCTTGAAAACAGTCCAAAATAAGCTGAGGAAAATCATTTTTGTTGTTTTCAATGAAATTTTAACAGGAAACTTATGCAACATTTTTTCTTCTTTTTTATGCAAAATATTAGGGATATACATTACTGTATACAAACTAAAAATGATAAGTACAATTCCAGAATTTTTACATGACACATTTTTTTTTAAATTTTCATAGAAATAATTAATGTCGGAGACACAAAATTTATTTTGTAAAAATTATTTTATACAAATTGATTATGGCATAACAATATATTAATGGATTAAAATGTCAAATGTTATGCATGATTTTTTTTATTTCATTAAACCAATATTATTAAGTCACGTAAGTTATACAGTATAATTTGTGACTTTGACATTACTCTTATGCACACCTCCCCCCATCCTACCCCACAATTAATGTATTTTCTTAGAATCGACACTTTGCCTCTTACTACCACAATAAAATATCAACCAACTGAACTGTTTTTTGAGGATGACATATCATGATTTATACTTATAACAAAGTTTCTCATTAGATTTTTTAGTAAATATCAAAACCACAAGAATATTGAGTACAAGGAAAACTATCTTCTACATGCATACGTAATTGTCCAGACCTCCCAAATTGGGCCTGCATTTCAAATTTAAGTATGCTTGGAGGTAATATATTTTTTGATCTTCAACGGCGTGATAGCGTCTACTTCAGGTTTGAAAAAGAACCATTCTCTTGTAAATATGTGTTAGGCCAGGGAATGTTCGATGAAAATGAGTAGCGTTAAAACGATACAGACAAAAACTTTGCTCAATTAGTCAATTGGGCAGTCTTTTGCCACTGTCAATGGAGTCCAGCGCTAGCCCAAAAGTTGCTATCTTTTTGTTCCGATACCCAAAGGAGACCGACCATGGGCAGAAACTTCAAGGGCACGTTGGGTTTGTATTGGGCCCTGAGAGAGAATGTGAAATTAATGTATATATCGAATAATATAACAAGACACGCCAAAAAAAAAATTTTATTTTACTATTTTTTTCTTATGTGTAATATAAGGCCATGACTATTTTAGAGTTAATCAGCACGAATCACAACAACACACGCAAAGTGAAAAATAATAAAAAAATATATTATAATTTTGATCGTATAATATAATTATGAAAAAGTGCTCCACCGTAAAACGGTTCTAATATAGTTGGACCCATAATATAAATGTGCTGCCAAGCTCCTGAAATATAACACTAAAAGATAGTTGGGTCAACTCCATATGAATTAGGGACCTTTTCATAACAGCTGAAAGTTTATATCCTCGATTGAAAAACCGTTTAAAATTAAAGAAGGTAGATGTTATTATCCTAAGAGTGGAAGTGTGGAACTACTAGCAACCCTTTAAAGAACTATTAGAACCCCTTTTCTCATTTCACCACTTTATAATATTAAAAAGAAACTGAACAATATCATAACACCCCATTTATTCCCAAATAACCCTAATTAGTTAAAAAAAGAAAAAAGAAAAAAGAAGCTATTGTTAAACCGTAGTAATGGTGGTGAAATTCTCACACTGCTGGTGCTCATTCTTCTTAGATACCAAAATTTGATATATTTTTTCAACCTCTAATTAAGAAAATCAAGAAGCCTATGTAGTTACAATTTTTTTGGTAATCTGGTATGTAATGTGGGTGCTTTTCCATATTTCTGTAATAATACTCTCTATAAATTGTAGAACCAGAGGTTTTATATTTATAATTAGCCTCCTAACCCATGTTCAGTCAAGTATCAAGCTTTAAAGAGTTTTATGCCCTACCCTAAAGGCTCAGTGACTGTGGGTTCAGGCTCATGATCATGAAATCTGACTTTATTATTATAAAATTTAATTGTGGAAGCTTTCAAGCGGAATTACTCGTAATGAAGGCAGACATTAATGTTACTATTTGAAATTGTATCTTATTCCTTAACGTGGTTGTAAGCAGTTTTTAATAAAAGTCGTAAAGGGTTGTGTTTTGGATTTGAGTTCGAAGAACAAGTTTCTTTCAATGCATGAAGTGAATTCTGAACAGAAATAACAGTTAGTTTTCAGGAAAATGTCCACAAAATTCTTGCAAAATCTTAAAGAGAGCTGTATTGAGGTTGTGAGACTGACTACAGCTACACATGAATTGACGAGTTGTGAAACACAAAGCAAGGTTTGACGGTGAGATTCAGAAACATCTCAGGTCTCGCAAGTACATCTCAGGAAAATGTCTTTTCAGGTAATTTTAATTGTGGGACACAATGTGGATGTGCAAGAGGAGGTTTTTAATAGACTTTTGACTAGATGCTAATAGTCCGACTCTTATCCTAAATGAAAAGAACTTGCCAGCGACGCCTAAGGCCCAACTACAGCAAGGTGGCCAAACTTTTGTACTAAATGGTTGGGCCTCGTCTCGTGTTAAGTTGCAAGTCGGCAAGTCACCAAATCAGTTGCTGCTGAAACCTTCCCATTTTACAAAATTTGAACTTGATAAAGAGAGGTGATATACGAACCCCTCTATTTACCTTTTAATTTACTTCATCAATTTCTAAAAAAACCCTCTTTAAAATTTAAAAAATTAATTAATTTTCAACTTTTTCTTTTTCTCTTTCATCTGCATTATTTCTTCCTTTTTCGACAATCACAGTTGTTCCCATTTTCATCACCAATAAATCAATCACTAAATATTGAATAACATTTATGAGAGTATGAATTTGAATGAAGCCTTTATGCAACCAAATTCAAGATTAAAACTCAGTGCTGAATCCCAATCTCCTTGTATGCCAGCTAAAATCCTTGTTTTATATTTGGATCGTGAATGGAAGAAGCGAAAGTTTTACACATGTTCTTGCTATAAGCATAACTATAGTTTAAAGGTGACTGATGAATCAAACTTTACTTTGTCCTAAACGCGACTAAAAAATGAACCATAAGGTGTCATTATGTTCCTCTGATAGTTGGAAACAATTAGACCGTAGTTGATGGTAGAGGCTTTGCTAAAGGGATGGTAACTTTTATGATTGAGGAAAAATAATTTCAATGCATGATTAAAATAATCACAATAGCGATTTACTTGGGTTCTCTTTGTTTTTCATTAGGCATAGTCGATTTGAGGATTTGCTCTTCTTTTTTTTTTTAATTCATTAAACCATTTGTTCCCTATTTTTTACAAAGAAAAATATTCAAAATAACTAACAATAAGTGTTGCTCAATATTGATAATGACTTTGGTCGTATTGAAGGTGGGTATGGCGGTGATTTATGAAAGAGAGTTCATAAGATAGAGAAAAGAAAAAGTTTTAAAAAATTACATCTTTTATTTTTAATGAGGGTAATTTTAAAAATAGATGAAATGATTTCAAAAATAAGGACTGCTGAAATAAATAGTTTAAATAGAGGGATCAAATATCACCATTCACTAATAAATAATTACGTTATCATAAATAAATTGTACTAATCAATAAATTAAATATTACTTGTAATGAGAATTATAGAAGTATGCCACAAATCTAGTTGTTTACCATAAAATGAGTGAAGTTAACATAACACTGAATGATTTATGCTTTTTGAAACTTAATTAAAGCAAGTTCATTTCCCTGAGACTCATATTCGATAGTTCGGTCGATCACAATCACCATTAAAGAAAGTATAAGCATCTATGGTCACATGATTCTAATGATGAGCTCACCTTCAATTAAATTTCCAAAGCTCAGAAATTCTCAAATTAATCTGACCCCATAAGGCCATCTAGAAAGATTACAACTAAGTTAATTAGATTTTGATCATAAAAGCTACTCAACCAACTTCCATTTGCTCAATTTAATACAAAAAGTTAAGCTTTAGCATGATCATCAAAAGGGTTTGTTCATAACACAAATTTTTTATTCTAATTAAAGAATGTTTAGCTTCAATGATACATGCCTGCTTCCTTTTTCTAAATGTTAGCCCCAACTGCAAGCTTTGGCTATAATGCTGCAGCACATAGAGGGGGCTAATGTGGTGGCCCTTGACAGCTCTAGAAAATAAATCTCTCTCTTATTCATCTAAAATTTTCCATACTTAGCTTCAAGTTATGGTTTTGATTTAAAGATACAAAAGGAAATTTGGACCTTTTCATTGCCTTTATTATCATTTTATCCTACAACTCTTAATGCTTCTATAATGGTTAGCACGTGTTATCTCTCATTGCAATCTTGAGGGGCTCCCTCCAATCAAAATCTGTCTATCTACGGACACTTATATTTCCCAGTAGGTCCATTTTTGTTCAATTGTTTTGTGCAGCTCCACTTTATATATATATTAAACTCCCTCTTGATTGGTAAAATTAATCATTTCTCTTCTCATATTTTACAACTCATTACGACTCTCTTAACGTTAATAATATTCGTTAATTATTAAATTTTTTACTTCAATTTTAGTGCAAAGTCCATCCATTTTTCATTGTCTGATTTGTTTATTTCAAAAAGATCAAATTATCCTCCAAAAAGTATATCCCACTGTTTAATATTACAATATTGTCACTATGCCAGTGACAGTTTTGGTGGATTTTAAACCATGGGTGCAAAAATGATTAATTGTCAAATAAGAAGGAAGTTTTGGTTATTTTTCCATTTATAAACATTTGATTTCATTTTCCAACTGTAACATCTCATCTGTCTAATTTCTCTGTGGAGAAAAACTTTATGTATATGCCTGGAAGGACATACACAACCTGTAACTTAAATTTGTAATCACTTATTTGATTGCAATCTCTTATCTTGATCAAACCCAACTAACGGTAATGATGCAAAGAGGGACATAAAGCTCTATGCTGAACTTTTTTAATGGACCATATTTAAAGTTGCAACATTATAACATTGACATGATGGTGATTTAGAATGTTTACTCAAGTGTACATGCATGTTTAGAGTTATATATATGTCAAACTAGGTACAATTTTCTCACTCTGTTTTTGACTTTATATCACATAGTTCAAGCTAGCTCTCTCAATACATGGATACCAATTTCAACCCGACGCCTTCCGAGGCACATCCTGAGACAATGGATTTTCTTTCGCGTGCATGGTGCAACTTTGCAGTTCAAGCTCTGCAACCTGCAGAGCTTCAAGACAGATCAATTGTTCCACTTGATAACTCGATTAAGAAGTTTGATCAGGCTGACACCAAGGTGCCATTTACGGTAAGTTCAATTGCTAAGCATATAGATATACTTAATTTATTGAATGAACAAGAGAAATTTAATAAGATTTTGTAACATGTAGAAGATGGACAATAGCGTAAAAATGGATGATACAGATTTCAAGTCTCTACCGCCATGGAAATCCAATGATGTGAAGGTAACGGCAAATCATTTCAAGCTGCATAGCTAATATGATCATTGTTTTCGTGTTTTGGTTGAACAGAAGACTTATTCATGAATAATATTTCCTTGATTGTTTTCAGTCCTGGATATGGATGCAACAAGCTATGCATCCTGAGTTGAACTACGGCAGCTGTCTCCGAAAGAAATGGGTATGGAATCCACATATGCTACCTATATTTTACAACCATAAGAAAAGTCCATATGAATGCTGATAATTTTTGCTCATGCTTCAAACTAGAAGTCTGATCACTATTCTTAATGCAGCTACCATGGAAGATAAAGCCGTTTAAGATTGTTTCAATCAAGAAATGGTTGAGAGAGTTCAAGCAAAAGCGAAAAGAAGAAGACAGGTTACAAAGAGCTGAAGTGCATGCAGCAATATCAGTGGCAGGGATAGCAACTGCACTAGCTGCAATTGCAGCGGAAAATGCAAGAAGGGACGATTCTAGCACATCCAAGGAGGCTGCAGTGGCCTCTGCAGCTGCTTTGGTTGCGGCACAATGTGCAAAAGTTGCTGAAGGAATGGGTGCTAAGAAAGAGCAGCTTAGTAGTGTCATAAGCTCAGCCATGAGTGGTACAAGTGCAAGTGACATCTTAACATTCACGGCTGCAGCTACAACATGTAAATCATCATTCTGCACTTACACACATGAACTAATAATGCATGTTACTTCTCGTACAAATAATTGATGTTTTTGCTTTTTTTTTTTAATTTTTTCAGCACTGAAAGGAGCCGAAACACTTAAGGCAAGATCAAGATGCAAGAACATATTAAATGGTAGCACTCCCGTGCTGCCTATTGAAGACAACGTTAATGATCTTGATTTCGACTTTGAGAAGTGTAGATTATTACTTGCCAAAGGCATTGAGCTTGGCATTGAAACATCAGATGGTAGATGGATTCGTAATCTTCATTCAAGTTCTATGTATCACTCACTTGGCAACTACACATTTTCTGGACTCTCGTAGTTTGTTTCATGATTCTCATCTCCATTAGACTGTGTCTCAAATTTTCTTTTTCTGTTTTTGAATTTTACGCAAACAGGGGATTACATTATGAGATCAGTGTCCATCATCTTAAACAGCAACTCTAAGGTCTGAGTTATCTAACAATAAGTTTTCCTATCTATTTACAATTTTCCTAGCAACCAAACAGAGTGTAAATTGAACCTTAGAGATAAAATGTTAAGGGAAAATAGAAAAGGCAGATGATTCCTATGTGAACTTTTGCTGCAGCTTTAGCCTAATCTATGATTATAATTCCAACTTTACAGGTTGTGCTGATACTAAAGAAGCTTAATCTGTTGAAAAGCAAGAAAGAAAGTATGTTTCACTCTTCTTCTTTTCCCCTTTTCCCTCTATTTAATGCTAATCTTGTACAAATAAGTGTATTAAGACTCCAGTAATCATGTCTATTGTTTTAAGAAAAGTATGTCCATGTGCAAATGAGAATTAACTATATTAACAAGTCTTGATTCAAATGTTAGGTGTCATACTAGATTTGCACGCTGAGTTGTACAAAGATTCAGATGCTGATGTTCGAGAGACTGATACATGCTATCTTCTCGTGTTGACTACAAACCTGGGGACGATTAAGCTGGACATGGGAGATGATTATCAGCGGTACAAGATGTGGGCAACAACCATTAATCACATGCTTATGCTTTCTGCTTCTTTCACAAAATATGAGCTTCACTACTACAAAAAGTGAAGTAATGTTGTGCTTTTATGAGCAATAGTAATTTGCGTATCTGTACTTCATATATTGTGTAATTATGATCAAACTATAGTATTACAACTATGAGCTTGATTATAACTGCTTTCTCTTCAATTTCACTCTTCTATTTCAGTATGTCACAAAATGTGAATTCGTAGCTAAAGATGTGTGCATACACAAGAAGAGATCAAATACATTGGCGACAAAATGCTTAATCAAAACAACAGAAGGATGAAATGATAGAAAAGATATATGATATCGACTCATTGAGCAGTCAAATCAGAATTATGAACCATAGTTATTAAATTATTGTTTGTCTAAAACACAAAGTAGATGCACAATACACATAGGAAACTTAATCTTACAAGTGAATGAAACTTACATTTGATACAACATTTGAGTTGCTCTGAATAACCCTTTCATATTATATCCCAAAGTAATTTGAGAGGCTTTTGAGAACAGAAACTTGTAACTGTAGTTTTAACATTTGCTCAATAGACTTCAGAATCAAGGTATCAACATCAGCCCGATCACAGCCAGGAATGATCCTTCGCAGAGTAGAAAGATTTCTTTGAACTGAAAAGTTGACAAGCTTCACCTTCTTTCTCACTCCCAAACTGCCCATCTTCGTCTTTTTGTTTCTTCTATTCATGATCAACAAGCTAGCTCTTCTCATGTAGCCCCAATCCCAAAATTCAATGAAATTTTAAGGCTTCAAGTTTCAAGTCAGCCAAGGTGTTTTTATATGTAATGGGTTACAACAAGTGGAGACACTATTGGAATTTAAAGCAAAAGATGGGGTAGATATGGAGCAATATGGCTGTGGTAGTCATTTTCAGCTGTCATTATGTTCTTGTTGTCATGCACATCAGCTAAATGATAAGCTCTAGCCTTTGCTTTTCAGAAAACTATGACATAACACTTGTAATTAAATGGATAAAATAAGATACAGCTTCCTGAAGACCCAATTTTATTATGGAACTAAAGTGCTTACAAAACAAAGGGATTCATTTAGTAGAAATATTCTGCTTAACAATAGAATCATCTCAGTAAGCTGTTATTTTTATATCGGTTACTGGTTGATGCCTGGGGGAAGTATTGTGTGGAGAGATAGATAGCAAAGCAGTGGAAAGTTGATAATGCAAGCTTTTCAGAAGCATGGATGGTGACAGCGGGTTGAGTTGGTGGGGCTCTTTCTTCTAGTTCTTTGTCTCCTGATCATGTCATTTCTCATTCTGTAGTGTTCTTCGTTTTTCCTTTCTCAGAAAAAGACTGGCTTAGCCCATTTCTGATATTGATCAATCAACCAACCTACTGATAATCAAGCTTTTGTTCTACTTCTATGGACTCATCTATCCATGCGCAAGCAAGAAGCCTGAATCTTGACATGTCAAGTCTCTTTCTTATGTGACAAATGTCAGCCTCACTCTGAAAAGAAAATGAACGAGTGTCAACCTAGTAAGTTAGTCTTTGAACCGATCACAAACGCCCGGCCCAAAACATACCCTAGAATGTCAACAGATTAACTTGTCCACACACATCTTTTTTTTTTTCCAACTTTTTTTCTCCCCTTAGATACCTAATTAATTTGGCTTTGGCTGCATGTGGGTCTTACTTATCCCGGGAAACAAGTGTAGATATTAGGCTGCGTTATTGGACAATAGTTTTCCAGGATGAAAGGATAAGCCATGAGTCCTTTCATTATGGGCAAGGCAAAGTGTAACTGAACTTTATGTCAATAGGGCCAGAATTCAAAGAATGTGGCTACCGACCCAAAGTACGCCAACTTGCAAGAGCAACTGCAGGTACTTCATGCACTGCATCTAGGATGAAAGTTGAAATACTACTACTCGGCCAGTACCACATCGTAGCCAGTATGAAATACAAATATTGAGCCAGCATGCAAAGTAGCCAGTACTATTAGCCAAAATCCCTGACAGAATGCTCAGTCTTAAGGAATATGCATTTTCTATGATATTTATTGCATGTAATAATTCCTTCTTAAATAAGGAGCTTGAATAAATACGGAAAGTCCAGTTTATATACCATTAGTAGCCTCTGTAATGCCCTAGTAATCCTGCTCTCACTTCATATTTTACGTCAGAGTTTATACACATTGTTGATGACTTGGTCTAGGCAACAATATTTCTAACAGAATGCTCAGCTACTTTTCCTTATGTTATTGTAACTTTAAAACTACAGCTGTTATGAAAAAAAATAAATAAATAAAGTTATGGAATAAAAGTTGATAATGTATAGTAAATATAACATTTAAATAATGATTTTGATAAAATTAAAAGTAATAAAAATATTATAAATTTTTCATCATAAAAACATGGTTCAAATCATCTTGACTTCCAAACCACAACAGCAAGTGTCCACCAAACATTTTTAAAAAGAAAATACCATAAAATGGGACCTAAGTCTTATAAATTAACAGCATATTTCTGGATATATGCCATTAATCACATTTTAGAATGGCAGAGTAAGAACAATATCATCCTTTCTATAATGCTCATTGAGTTCAAAATGGAAGAGAAAAGAGAACATAGGCTTATTAGTACTTCTACTCTGGACAAATTTAGAAAAGAAAATATTTTTAACATTGAAATTAATTATCATCTTATTACATTCAACCAGTAGAATATTCTCTAAGGCTTTCACATGTTATACTATCGCGTGCATAGTCAAAGACATCCATTTAGTTCAAGTTACAGCAAATTAGCTGGTGACAGGGACATTCATAATTTCATCTCGGATGACACTCGAATTGTGTTTTCATAAACAAATGGCTAACTCTTCATGAGGGCAGAATACAGAAGAGTTTAAGAAAGCGAGGGAAAGATTAGATTACAAAAACAGGTTTGCAAATAGCAGAACTGTCACTTGCTAGTCAAAGCATATACAACAACTGATGCTTGAAGATCACGGTCCACCTTGAAGTGAGCATGGAAAAACCTACGTATCTGGCATGATGATGAGATTTCATTCAGAAAGTAGAATGAGCTACAGTTGAAAATGAAATAAACAAAATAAAGTATAATGAAACTATTCTTAGAAGGTAAGTTTTAGCACGTACCTCTCTGAAGGAATATGATTTAAGTAAGTCCCTCAATAATATTTCCTCTGAACCAAATAATACAACATGACTAGGTAGAGAACCATTTTTTGTAATTTCTGATGTAAATGCAACAGGGTCCTTCATGAAACGGTCTGACTCATCTAGGATTCCTTTCTCTTCTCTGGTGAGCAAAAACCAGAACAAAAATATTAAGAGGGTAATTGCATATCAAGCGGCATTTAAAGATTAACCCAACTGAAAACCCAAAGATCAGACCTAGGTGAGCAGTCCAGAAAACGCATGGGCAGATTGCGATGCAGAGCGGAGTAGTAAGGTGTGGAATGACAGGGCATCAAGAAAAGGATACTTTTCACTTTCTCATTCAGGGCTTCTTTAGATAGATAGTTCATTACATCTTCAGTTCCTCTCTGTCAAGCAGGATTGAAGGTAAGTAGTAGCCAAAAGAGAATTAGAACACATCACAATAACCTTTACTTAACTACAGTTATACAAAACAAAGAAAATGAGAAGAATAATAGAGAAATTTTATTTTAATCACTTTTGAAAAGGAACTGAAACATCATGCGCGCGAGTAATAGAGCTTGTTAGTTGTTACGCAGTTGTGTCTATTGAGGAAATGTAAGAAGTAGCTTCTAGACAAGGAAGTTAATTTACCTGATGAACCAAACTCATGTATAATGCCATTGGAATGTTGGTAACAAGCAAGAAGAAGATGGCAAATCGAGTTTTAGAAAGCCATTTGGAACGAGTGTTTAAAGAACCTTTCCTTTTATTTTCTAAATAATCAGCTTTTTCCATCACCGCTAATGAATATCCAGAGAACATCAAAGCTATCGGAAGCACAGGAAGGACAAACCTGTAGGTGATGGAATAATTAAAGGGCAGCCTTTATGAACTAAGACCAAAGGTCCAAAATTGAATTTTCTATTGCAAATCCTCACAAAATGATTCCAATAGAGATTGAGTTTACCTGAATTCCTTATGGCCTAATACACTGTAAAGTCCTAAAACCCATGCAATTAGACCACTGAGCTTCCAATGTTTAGACTTGATGATGCCAGCTATTGAAAATGGCAAGAAAGTGAAGACCATGACTGTGAATCCCTGAGTGAAGTACCAGTGCCACTTGTGAGTTCCATAATAATCTCCACCAGAAGAAAGAAAATTGAACTTCAGAAAATTAAGAGGTACTAAAACCCACGAGCCATACATCAAACGATCCAACAAACACGTAAGTCCAAGCACCAGGACCCTGATACCATAAGTAAAAGTGTAAGGAATCAAGAAGAGATAAACGCCTAAAATTATTTTAGCATGCTCGCATACGTTTGGTCTGTTAAATGGTTTCTGCAGTTAACCCAGCAGTACAGGTGGCAAATGCAATGACATAAATAACTGGTGTGGCTGTCTAAAACTCCATTTTCAAGGAATGATCACTTTTCACAGAAGGACAATGCCCGAAACCATGTGAATATCTGACAGGCCAAGGCCATATAATTTAGCAAGAGTGTACATTGTGTGTGTTAGTTGCAATTTGAGTTAGTTTCAATGTGACTATGAGTTGTTTAAGCGATCTGTGAAAAATTACAAAGATGAATGAGATTGTTTCAACCTTACTTTTCTAAAGAATTGAAATCCAGAAATTATCACAGACTACAATCCCCTCAGATCGCCTATAATCCCCATCATTAAGAAGAATAAAAGAACAAACATGTATAGAAAGAAAACGGATTTGCATCATTTTCTAAATAGATCAGTAAGGAAGAACATTCAGCATATAAGGATCATTAGAAATGTTGACACAATGGATTTAAAGATGCCACTGTGCATAATAGTCGTCCTTTTAAAATACCAATATCTCCAGATTGTCTTTTAGCACATGAATATCAAAATATCCGGCTTGAATACATTTTTATCAAATTCACCAGGCTGTTAATGATTCCATTTATATACAGGAGAATGAGGTATGGATAAGAAAATCAATGAATTGAAAACCATTAATAAGCAAAGGAACAAAAAAGGCAGATACATGCATTACTACCTACCCAACAGGGGCTGCCTCTAGAAATATAAATTGCAATCTATCACGTGCAAAAATTAGCTCAAGAAGGCCAACATACAACCACGTAATAGCACTTGTTGGTCGAATAGCACAAGCTAATGCTGCCAAAGCCAAACCCAATTTCCTTGAAACAGAGGGAAATTTGCTCGAAGAAACTCTCAAAGTAGGCCAATAGTATAGACCCACAAGGGTAAGAACAGTCTCCAAACTATTTGAAAATGTACGATTGAAACAGAAAAACATGAACCAATTTGCCAATTGAGAAAACAACTGCAGTACAGTTAAGGACATCAACTATCATCAATGTCAGGATGAAAATTACAGTGTCTTGCATTTCAATAAAAAGAAATGATAATCTCTGATATGAAGTGGAAAAATAGCAGTAAAATCGATAAATAATATTAGAATAATCCGGTAAAAACTCGTAACAGAAGGATACTGCCCACTTTGCGACATGATCACCAAAGAGGACACGAGAAAACTTGTACAAGTATAAATCACCAACCGCAGAAAATAAGGACTGCAGCAGCCGTGGAGCCTTTATCTATGAAGCATAAAATAGGGTATATAAGTGCGTCTTAAAATAAACAAAAAAGACAAGCTATATAATCCCTCTATCAGTATTTAATTGTTACTAATTCTATATACATCTAACCCAAACCCAAACACACATTACTATATTTACCATGAAAAAGGGAGTATCAAGATGCAAAAAAACAAGAATTTTGTAAAGGAGAGCAAACAGCATTGGATGCAAGTAGCTTCGGATTCCCTTCTTCCATTCCCATGTCAAATGACCATACCTACCAATTTGATAAATAAAAAAAAAGTATGATTAGCACAACTCAACCATGCACCATTAACTCACATTAAAAAAACTTCCACCGCTTTCAAAATCAGAAACCGCCATGACTTTAATTCCCATTTACGTTAACCGATACCTCACACCCATTACCCCAAGGAACAAGTGCTTCAGCACAGCTAAATGAAATAAAACAAAAGAGAGATAAAAACACACTTACAAAGCAATTCAGTGCTTCCAAAAATCAAACTTTTCCACCATTTTTGTCAAACGAGAGATGATTAACAAGAAACAGAAATGACAAACACTCATTATATCCACTTTTACAAAAATCCAAATAAGCAATTCGGAAACGCTAAGCTACATAAAACACAGACACAGTTGCAGTTTCCTATTGACAATGAATGTGGAAGCACTTTCAGTGTTTCCTAAACCAAACAAGCCTCTACTTTGCTCAAAATAAATAATAAAAACCCATATGTGTGTGTGTGTGTGTGTGTCGGCATAATGGGTGTTTGTTATTACCCAAAAACGATGCGATGGGCAACTTCAAGGGTTTGCCAGTGCTCATCTGGGTTGAAATAAGTTTGTATAAGCAAAGCATTGACGATTCTTATAGCCAAACAAATCCCAAAGATTCTTTTTTCCGACGAGAAAAAAAGAGATTTCGAGTGTTTGTTTTGTTCTTCCTCAGATATGTTACTGTTTGTGTTAACAGCTCTGTGTCTTTGTCTCATTGTGTTGTGTCTTCTGTGTCCGTGGATACTAAAGTCTGAACTGAACAACCGAACGTCAGTTCAGTTTATTGAAATTGTCAAAAACATCTCACTGACCATTTCCTCAAAACAAAGTCCTAAGCTCTATACTTTCTTGTGATTCGCTCAGGATCCATATATGTGATTAGTCTAATAAAAATTAATACGAATAACTGGCCCAAAGATGAAATGATTAACAAAAAGCAAGCCCAGTGGACCTAGACGATGGAGAAGCCCTCGGGCCCAAATGAAGAAATCTTCTACTCTTGTTTTGCATTGTTGTACCCCTAATTTGTACTTAATCCTCGGACCTCAAACAAAAACATTTTCGCCAAAATCATTCTTAATGATCGTGTTTTCACTGGTTGTTTTTCGGAATTCGTTGTACGGCAGCACAATACAAACGTTCACTTTTATATAGCAACTAATTTTATTGATCATGTACCCATTTCTATTTAACATACAATAGTTGTTATTAGAAGCCAATAAAAGAATTTTACTATTATTCTTTGAGGTTAGCTACATAATCAAACTACATCCGAAAAGGTCATGAAAGTATCGCTATTGGTAATTAACATTAATGAGATTATATAAATTTTTTAAAAAAAAAATCAAACTCCTTTCCGAATTTTAATGTGAGCATGATTTGAACTCCAAGTATTTTTAACTAGGCAAAAAAGAATATTATCAATTAAATCAATTAATAGTTCAAGTAGGGACAATCACATGACAAAGGATGGATGGTCGTTGGGTGTCTGAAATAACACCAGAAAACGGCACCTCAACCATTCCCTTGGCCCTTATTAACATCTACCATTAATGTTTAGCATCCCTCAAAAATCAAACGTCTTCTGTAGTTCACTTAAAAGTTTGCCTATATTTATTGCAACAGCCTGTGACCATACTGACCTCAATTGGCAGCTTCTGCTAAAATTGAAATGATAATTAATGTGCACTTGTCAGCATTTCAAATTCCCAATTCAATTTGGATTCCCCTTTCCGTTTCCCTTTTCTATTATTTTTTTAATGAGATTATTGTTCAAAATATTTACAACCATATAATTATTGAGAGCAAAATTTTAATCATCGAAAACTGTATTTACTCAAGCTTTATAAATAAATTTAAATAAAACTCCTACAATGTATCTATATGGGCTTGAACCACTTCCCTCACTTGTGAGAGAGTGGCTCTAACTACTGGACCAAATCTTAATGGTTCTTTTCTCTATTACTCAAATGTATTATTCAACTTGCTATGGGAAATTCAACCACTAGGGCCAAGCTCAGTGGCTAGAGTCATTCCCTACTTGTGAGGAAAGTGGTTTGAATCCCTCTAGATGCATTGTGAGGGTTTAATTTAAATTTTTTTTCTCAAAACTTAAATGAAGACAGTTTTATCTCATAAGTGAAGTAAAGTCTTATTCCAGAAGTAGAGTTGATTTGATTGTAAATATCATGAGCAATAGTCTCATAAAAAAAAAAACACTCACTATAGAAAATTCAATCATTTGTTTATAATTATATATGGTTATTTAAATTCATTCACTTTCTCTCACACTCGAATTGGTTCAGTAATTTGTATGATTGTAAATATCACGAGCAATAGTCTCATAAAAAAATAAAAAACTCGCTATGGGGAATTCGATCATTTGTTTATAATTATATATGGTTATTTGAATTCATTTACTTTTTCTCACAGATCATACTACAGTTTATAGAAGAGAAATGGAAAGAATCATTATCATCTTCTTGTAGTTGTTAGATGATTTTACTTTAAAATAGTGAAAGAAAAATGCAGCAAAATTAGATTAAAAATGAAGGAAGTAAAGTTATTGAAATAAATCATTGAGATGATAAAAGCAAGTAGTTGAAAGAATTTGCCACACAATGTATTTGGGAGTTGGGACCTCCATACAGGGACTCAAGTCTCCATCTCACACTAATGGTTTCAATCTACTTGTTACCTAACAACAGCATATTGTCATATCCATGATTATGAAAGCATAAACTAGAAATTCTTACAAATAAATTAAAAATTCTTTCAGATCAATAGTCACATTTAACATAAAAAGCCAATGAACCAAGAAAATGAAATGTGTAGACCTAACTTATTTTGACATTGAATTTGAAGACACTAATAAGAAAGATCAATAACTATGCCTGATTTCAAATGTTGAAACTGCTCCTAGCTAGCAAAGTCCAAGAATGTAAAAATAAGATAGACAAAACAAACCTATACAATTAAAAAAAAAAAAAAAGCAAGATAGACATAACAAATTATAGAGCAATCTTGAACACCTAATAGGCTGTGAAAATATGAGCATTTTTATATGGAGAATGCAACAATTCTGTATTTAGCTTTCCCTTTCGTTTTCCTGCTACATATCATCCAAATCTTTCTTCCATAATGGAGACATTATAAGAAAACATTCCTGGAGAAGAATCCAAGGTAAAAAAAAATATTCTAGACATTGGGTGTAAAGGACGAATGAACAACCTTGTTCTGTCTCCCCATAAGCCAATGGAGAGTCCTCCTCGCAAAGGATGGTGTCTTTGTTTGTAAATCCGATCTGCTACAGCTTTGGTTTTCTTCATCACAACCCAATTCACTCCTTCCATATTCCCACCTGCTAATGCCAATCTCTGATATAGTCCTCCTAGTACCAACATTGCCATTCTTCGATTTCAAATCCCGGTCATCGCCAACCGCAGCAGCATTTCTATTGACTGGAAATCGGAAGGAAAAAGCTCTCCTCGATGGATCTTCCGGCAAATTATGCTTCTCCTTCTTACCTTGAAGCCAAATTTTTGATATGGAGAAGCTATCTGTTTTGCTTCTACCAATATCATTGCCCTTGCCCGCACTAATATTAGAACCAAAACTACTTCCAATACCTTTAATTGTGTCAAAGCCATTGAATTCTCTTCTTGATTCACAATCACATTCAGACATTGCTAGCCTGTGACCAGGAGTCAATGGCAAAGAGGGCTTCTTGCTGGACTGTTTCTTCACTGGTGTTCTAATTGTTACTTGCAACAAAGAATTTTCATCCATTACATACTCAAAAGACCCCATAGAGAAACATCTCCTAGCATCAATATTGTTGTTACTGCTACTTTCACCTCCATCCACAGTTCTATACTTGCCTAGCTTAACAGGCACAACTTTTTCCCCTGAATCTAACACTGCTGTCGGTGAGGTAACTGCATCTTCTTTTGGTAGAATCTCACAAGACTTGTGTGTATAATCAATGTGGGATGAACCAAATTCACTGCTTCCACGACACCCAAGATGGGTACTTGTTCTCAGAACTGAATTGGTTCTGCCTAGATTGTCTCTATCCCCACCAATCTCCCTTGAGCTCTCACTCCCAGATTCAAGGACTAGAACAACGGGTGAGCAGCTATTGCTTGAAGAGAAATCAGGAAGCAAGCTAGCTCTACATAAAGGGCAAGTAGAGTGAGACAAGAGCCATGTGTCTATACACTCCATGTGAAACGCATGGCTACATTTCGGTAACAATCTGAGCTCATCCTCAGGCTCAAACTCACACAAACAAACAGCACAATCAAAAGGGTTCTTGAGTCCTATAATGGCTTTGTAGTAGAACACAGGTAAAGTGTCAATAAATGATTGGTCAACACCAGCATCATGAAGATGGAAGAGTTGCTGCAACTGCCCTTGAAGTGCAGTCACATTATCTAAATCTTCTGGGTCTCTATTTGTTGGCCTCAAAAGAAACCTTACTAAAAGATGAAGCAAACCGGAAACAAAGAAAATGATAGCAAGAATTATAATGATAAGAAGTATACTAGGGCTGACCTTATTGTCCAAATTAAACCCATCATTAACGTTTTGTGGAGATGGAGGCGGCTGTGGGAGAAAATTTGGCTGTGATGAAGGAGAAACGATGGTACTTTCCTTAATTTCAAGGAAAAACCAAGCCATTTGTTTTTTCCCTTTTCTTTTGCCAAAGAAGATTTAAGAAAAACTCACCAAGATTGCAACTTTATCACGCATCCCATTTGATATGCAACAAGCAAAAACAAAGATACCCAGAAGCTGTTTCAAGATTTAATATCATGTGAATGGGATAAAAATTGAATTTTTATCACTGCAATAGGAAACTGCAAGTCAAATGACCAAAGAAAGAGAGAGAGAATTGAATGCGAATTTAAGGAGTTCGATATAAATGGTGACAGAAGTTGAGCTTTCAAAAAAAACAAAATTGATGACTACCAGCAACCAATAAATAAATCTACCAACAATACAGAAAAATAAATGTGTTTTTAAAATGATCACAACAATCTCATTTGCTGTAAAAACCTTCGCAGAATCACAGTCAAATTCTCATTTATATACACACCGGTTAAAACTAGAAAGATGACTTGTTTTGCTTCATTTTCCATCAAACACAAGGCTCTTTCTCATTTGGGTTGACTTTAAAGAAACCATTAGCTGATCTACATCAACCCCAATGCCCATTTAATTCCCCAGACTAAACTATTCAGTGCAAATAAAAAGATTATAAAAAAAAGATAATAAAATCTTCAAATGGGGTTTTTCGTTTTGTTTATTTTTACTGATTTTTCTGTTTCTGTTTTCTTATTTACTACTTTTGCATTTGTTCTGATCACTTTCTTTTTCATGTTTAATAGTTCTGTTACACTTGTAACATTGTAGACAAGGTACCAGAGATCGCTCTTTCTTGTGGTGAGCAAGGACAGGAGAAGACACACAGCACTAGTGAAAGTTACAAAGTCTACGGAGAGAGATATAAGAGTATTTGGAAAGGAATTTTGAGAAAGCATCGGATACGGAGCTTTCTCTGGCGATTCAAAAGACAATCAGTTTTTCCTCGTTTTTTTCTCTTTTTCTTTTTCTTTTTCTTTTTCTTTGACGCCCCCATCTCTTGGCCAACTTTGTCATAGACTTTGGTATTCGAGCAAATAACATTTGCGCGTCCCTATTTTGTGAGTTTCAAAAAACAATGCATAGTTTTTTTATTTGTATCAAAGAGGTCCCGAACCCCGTTGAAATGAGTCTTTTGAGCTCGGTATGTCTGAGTAGTAAATAACATTTGGATCCCTGGATTCTTATGTTTTCTCATATAAAGGTACAGTTTACCCATAATGTCAAATAGGTCCTCAACCCGGCAACCCCTAGGGAAATTACCAAATACCATTGTACAATGATTTTGACCATCAAAATGTGGAAGTATGTAACTTCACACTTAAGGGTATTTCAATCATCTTACGGGAGCTTTTGATAACTTTTCCTTTTTGAGCCAGCTTTTTCATAGATTTTGGGATTTTCTTTTCGGAAGTTTGAACTTTGATGGAACCAAACACCTAAATGGGGACAAAACTACGTTACAGACTCTGTATGTAACAGCTCAATAGAAATTAGTCTTGTATCAGCTAAGTTCCAACAACTTTTCCTCTCTCCTGCAACGCGTGGATGCTCCTCATTTGCTGCGTTACATACAGAATCTGTAACGTAGCAAGGTCCCCTAAATGGAAGAAGCACTTTTCTTGATATTCCCTGCTTTATGTCTCCTCGGGATGGATTGAGAATTTAGATTCGAGTGCTTTTCGAAAAAGGTGAATTTTAAGCATGTGTGCAAGATTTTGAAAGTGCTTGGCACTCAAAATTGCTTCTTCCTTCTTTTGCCCTTCCCTTTCTAGGGAAAACCAGTAATTTTTTTATAAGAGTGATATGGGATGAGTCTGTTCTAAATAACTGGCTCTAATTTAAGGAAGATTTAACCGTAAGTGACTTGCCATAGCTTTTGGGAACTGGAAAGTAATTGATTCAAAGATAAGAAATATAACTTAAAATGCAAATAAGAGGCAAAAATTGTGGAATTTACACTAGAAGAAATTGCAAAAGACTCAATGTTAGAAAAATTTATTGAAGGGTTTATTTGTTCATTGTGCCAATAAAATTAAATTAAGAACAACGAGCACGCCATCCCAGTCATAATGTCTGAATATTTGTCACTTCTTTTTGTGTGTGTGTGTGTGTGTGTGTGTGGCACGCATGCATTGAGTAACACAATCAACTGAAGCAATTTCTTCAACTTAAAAAAATGAACAACAACCTTTCATAAAAAAAAAATTAAAAAAAAAAGGAACAGCAAAAAAGATGGTGACAACAGCATCAAAGCTTGTAAAGATGTGAGCTGAAATATTGCCACCAATCTTCAAAACTAAGGAGATATTTTTCTCGCTATGGTCACCAAGAAATTGTGAGTCTCTTTTATCAAGGATAATGCCATGTTAGTATTAGTCCAAAATGGTGGAGATTAATTAGTGGATTAATTAGAACTTGATTATCAACATTTAAGCATCGCAACTTAATTTAAAAGTAAGGATTATTTAATATACTCAAATGTATAATATCTCACAAATAGAATTGAACCATTGATTAATTGAGCGATGTTGCTCATCATGACAAGAACAATGTCACTTATTAGGTCAAAATTAGAAGAATTAATTTTGAAAAGATTAAATTTAATAGATTAAAAAAAAAAGGAAAAACTCTATGATCTTGTATGGAAATTAGGGATGGCAATGGGGAGGGGAGGGGAGGGGACCGATCTCCCCGTACTCATCCCCGATATTTTGCGTATGTCTCCGTCCCCTCCCCGAATAATAACATGGGATCCCCGAGAGTTCCCGATTCCCGAATAACTAATACATTTTTTTTTTCGATTTTGAGTTAATTATATTAAAATAAAAAATTCAAATAAAAGTAAAGTTCGAAATATATCTTACATTAATATTTATTACAAAAGTCACATACATTAAATTAGTAAGTAACGCAACATACAAGGGATACAAACTTCTTTTACAAACTATCATGAACAAATTAATAGTCTAATACAAAATTGTTACAAATAAAATCGAATTTAGATTCAAAATTAACTTTTTCAATGGTGGCGTGGGCACTTTATAAATGTGGATTATTCCTTTTACAACACAATAGTTAAATCGAAGCAAATCAAAAGCAAATATTAGATTAGATTAGATTAGATATTAAAATTGTGATTCATTGTGGGCAATTATAACATCTAAAAATAAATAAAAATAGATTTAAGTTTAAAATATTTAAAGAATATTAAAATTAAAAAAAATGTTTGGCTATTAAAATCTACTCGGTCTTTTTAATGTCCTAAATAAAAATTTAGGACTTCAATTAGTTAATTAGGCCTAAAAGTTTAATAATATAAATATTTTGATATTTTTTATTTTTACCAATATTTATAATTTTATAATTTAAATTTTATTATTTATTTACTAGTAATTTTAAAAAATTAAAATGGGAAAATGGGTAGGGGATGGGGATTCCACCTCATCCCCGTCCTCCCCCACCCCGAATAAAAAATTGGGTAAAAAAATTTCTCCGTTCTCTCCCCGAATAAGAAATTGGGTATGAAATTATTCCTATACCCTCTCCGAATGGGAAAAATCCCTGAGGGTACCCGTCCCCGTGGAGATTTTTACCATCCCTAATGGAAATGCATTAGTCAACGGTGTAATTTTTTCCCACACTGGATCGATCCGGGATACCTGCAAGTAGCCGTTTCTTTGTCTCCTAAAAAGTCAAAACTCTATAGCTACTCCATAGATTTTACTAAAAATTGATTCTTCGTCAAAACGGAAAAGCATTCAAGGAAATGGATACCTACGACCTATATAAAACTTACGTTATTGAAATAAGAGACGGCCCCAAATTTGCAATTGTTAGAATTTGGTGTCAGGAACAATTTTCTATTTCAGAGAAAGCAGCAAGAGCTTATAAGGTTTTTGTTATTTCTACCCAATCACACCCACTGTTGACTTGGTGTGTTTGGCTAGTTTTTCCCGAGAAAAAACGTGAACGTCTTACACGCAGAGGACTGTGTTTAGCCCTTTAGACAATTTCTGCAACCTAGGATTCTAGAAAATCAACAAAACAGTTGCATGCATGAATGCTCGTACAAAAATATGATATATGAAATGTTGGTGTATGCGTCACCCAAGTCTCAAAAAATAGAAAAATGTTGTCTTTGAATAGGTTGATGTCACTCCCCATGTGTGCTTAAATAAATTCCAGCCGTGCATACCATGATCTGGACTTTACCGATGTAGTTTCAGATAATATAACTCTTTAATGGATGATCTGCAAAAAAATGTTTGAGCAAAACTGTTATTACAAGTTATCTCAACCAAGCTTTAACTTATTAGAGTCTAATTCCATCACGCAATATGACTATGATCAATATTAATGTATCCATGTTGTATTAGAAAATTCAAAGGAAGCGTATCTAATTAAAAGATGAAAATGATAGCTGGGTTTTATTATATTTATTCCATCTTAAACGGCAGAATAATTGCAAATCCGGCACAATGAAAACAAAAAAAACATCTCAACCTACCCCAAAAAAGTAAATTAGAGTTAGGTGTAACCGTGTAAATTGAAGGGCAATAATTCGTTGCATGGCCTTAATTTGTAAATAGAGAGGACAATCATGCTTGCATGGCCTTAGTTGATTTTATCAGCTATTACTACTACTTTTTATTTATTTATTTATTTTTTTTAGAGGAATTAATTAACAAGGTGAACCAAAAAAAATCTTTAGAGATAGATCCCTAGACTCCATAGATTGTGACTGTTCATAGCAAATAGCAACTTTGTATGATTCTAAGGGAGGAAAAAGAAGGGTGATAAAATTATCCGAGTCAATAAATCTGTGTGAATGATAAATATCCAAACCAAAATAGTAATATGAAAGAACTTACTCACTTTTATTTCATTTTATTCATTCGTTTATTTATTTTACTTAAAACATCATCATTAAAATGTCAAAATTAGTTTTGGATTAGGTAAAAGATAAAGGGAGAGAGAGATTTAATTTTTTTTTTTATAATTTTTCCTTGTTCTAGGCGTTGAAAATAGAAGATTATGCATAACTAATCCAATCTATTTGCCTCATGATCGTGTAGTCCTTTTTGTCTTAAGTGGTTTTATGTCAAACGTTAGCGCTTTCGTCTTATAACATATTCAGTATGAAAATTAAAATGTCAAAGATTTGAGAAAGAAATTGTCGCAGCCATGGGGTTTCGTATCAATTTGTTATTATCTCTTTTTTTTTTTCTTTTTATTTAACAAAAAAAACTTTGACCCGAATTTATATATAAAAAGTATTGAGAGATCCCAATTTCAAACCAAAAAGACTATGATTAGGTTCTTGAAATTAATCATCATGCACATGGGGTTTCTCAATCCCTCTCCCATATATATATATATATATATATATATACACTCACACGCACGATTCCAAGAAGTGACAAGCAAAATCTTTTAGAATAAAAAAAAAATTAAGACCATTTCAAAAGTTTCCACATTCGTAGGATCTCAACAGTAATTTTTATTATTATTTTCTGTTTAAACAGCCTTAGAATTATCTGATTCTCAACTCTCGACCCACATGACTTTACACCGTGCGTGCGTGTATACCTTTTGATGAATTCAACAGTGTGCTACAGTTCCTTGTTATTGGTTATAATTTAATGATGACTTAAACTTTATTAAATTACCCGAAACCGGTTTGATGGATTTCATCAATATAAAAAGTTTTACTTTTTCTAAAATTAATGAGTCCAAGGACCAAATGGGATGGGCCCAGCCCGAGGTTTTACAACCCAATGGCCACTACTTTTGGTTGAGCTTTTAGCACCCCTCAATTTTCCTGATAAAAGCCCTCTCCCAAAGATAGCCTATAAAAGAAATTTAAAAAAAATTTCCTCATAAAAGCCTTATATTACTTGCTTTCCCTTCTTGCGTAAGAAATTGAAATAAAAATGAAGAGCAGAGTATTCGTCAATTACTCAATTATTTGCACAATTGGTAGACAGCATGGCATAGCATAGCATAGCGTCGTCGTCGTGTAAAGAAGATATGGTTTGTGAAAAAGTTTCATAATTAACAAGAAATTATGCCTTTGCCTTTGTCTTTTATTGTAATTTCCATTCAGGTTAAAATTGTAAACTCTGAAGAGGGCTTTTGTGGTGTGTGAGAACCCAAATGTTGTACTTCTCATTTTTTGGGTAGCTTCCAGGCTGGGCTACGCTCTTGGGTTACTCTTATGAACCCAAATTTGTCTCGCTGTATATGTATTTCTAAGTGGACCGCTGCACACCCATTTCTCAGCTACATTATGATTTAGGAAAGTGTAATAATAATAATAATAATAATAATAATAATAATAAGAAGTCAATAAATTGGTATTTACGATCATAAATATGCCAAGATCTTATATATCTTCCTGCATGCGGTTGTGGGAGTGGATTTTTCATTAACTTAAAAAAAAAAAAAAAAGCACACTCCCCTGAGAGTCTGTATGTCAAGTGGGTATTTTATTGATTTTCGTTTTTCCAGAAAATTTTTAAAAAGTGTAAAAAAGGTGGGGATTATTGAAGTGGTCAAATGCTCATATGCAGGGGTGAGTAAATGACCTGAACCGAATTGATCTGAAAAATTTGAGTTCGGATTGGATTTTGATAAATGATATAATCCGATTGGGTTGGATTTTGGCCAACCCGATCAGATCGAATCATGATCGGATCGAACTTGACCCAATTCGATCCGAAAATCCAAAAAAAAATTTAAGCTAAAACAAACACAAATCTTCAATTCGATCCGAATATGTTCGGATCAGATCTCATGTTTGGAATTAAGTTGGGATTATATTTTTTCCAATTCAATTGACCCAAAATGCGATTGAGTTTATCCGAATCTGATTCAAACCCGAATTACCCACCCCTAATTAAATGGGCTCGGTTACGTCACATAAAATTTGGGTGTTTCAACTGTACATGGTTTAAATTTGATGTGCAAATCCACTGACAGCTCCACACAAAATCTATTTATTTCTAGAGAGCAAGTACCAATTATATTTTATGGTCTTTGCTGGCCAAGTCTCGAACTCCAATTAATACACTAACAAAATATAATGAAGAAATAATTCAACCAAGGACAACTCTTATTTATTATTTTATACTTCAATTATTATTATTATTATTATTATTATTATTATTATTATTATTATTATTATTATTATTATTATTCGCTGTGAAATCGTATAGATTGAAGCAAGCATTGATAATTTGTATAATTTATACAAGAGAAGAATAATTCAACTATTTATAAACGAATCACGAATGCACCGATTTTATTATCTTCTGCTGGTTTGTCGAGTAAAATAAGTTGTATAAAGACGTAGGCTCAATTAAATTATTTAGTTTTCATTTTTTAAAAGTACATTTAATAAATGATTTTGAGTTCAGGATTTAAAATTGTTATAATATACAATAATTTTAGAGATCACAATAATTGAGTCTGAATTATTACGTGTCATTCATTTATTTTACAGTGAATTTTATTATTAGTAAAATCAGTATTCTGTCATCTACAATTTTAAGATCGTATAATTAAGATTTAAGTGCATGTTTGGTTGGAAGAAATGGAAGGAAAGAGAGGAAAAAAAATAGAGGTCAATCTCAATTTCATTGTTTAGTTTGATATAAAATCATCTTTTCTTTCTTTATTTAATTCTTGTTTATTTCTTGTCCTTTCCTTTCATTTATTTAAACCCAACATTACTCAATTATTGAGACCCACTTAATAGTATGATATAGGAGCGAGTTTAGACATCAAATAAGTACATCTTAAAAAGAATTTATAAGCTCTGTATCTTGAAAGAATCTATAAACACGATTGAGTAGTATAAATAAGTTATAAGTCACAATCAACATTAGACTAAAAAAGTGCTTCCAATTGAAACAAATCAGAAACATGTAATTAACTTTCTTGGAATAGTGTTAAAAGTAGTTAGCAGACTTTAACCAATCTTTAGTGCTTAGTACAACATTACATGAAATAAATACACAGTATATAAAAAGTAAAAGAAAGAATACATAGAAATGGAATTAGATTCCAAGAGGCCCACTTACAGAACCAAACAACACATCTTGTAAGCTAATTATTCTACATTAACATGCAGTATTAATAACATAATTCAGCAGGCATGATTCCTACTTTAATCGTGGGCGGCCATTTATTTGCTTATTTTTAATTATATATGCTTTGTTGTTGGTGTTACGTATTGCCAACACAAATGCACTCTTCTTGACTTTTCTCTATTATTACAAATGCACTCAGGTGGTTTGGAAAATGCATTACCAAACGAAGGTAGAAAAATATTAATTTAACTTCTTTTACTATTAAGAAAAAAAAATGCATCAACATGTCCTATTTATGAAAAAAAAAATAAATTGAAATTTTTATAATTTTTAAAAAATAAATTAAAAATTATCATTCTATCTTGAGGATTAATTAAAATTTATCCCCATACAAAATATATCTGTGAGTTATACAAAATATATAAAAGAACAAAAGTCTTTCAATCTCATAATTTACAACCAGTGAGAACACACATTACGAACATTGCAACAAGGGCTGACTATTAGTTATGATTACCAGTGTGAGGCTTATTATGATTTATGATTGATGAATTTCCATCTTAAGAGGGACAGAGACACAAAGGCAACTAGCAAGAAGTTGACTAGACAAAATGCTAAATGCTCACAGAAATAATAATGTCCAACGATGAAGACGCAAGCTTTATTTGTTGGTTGAGGTTTTACAGGAAAAGACTAAAAGGTCGCTGTCTTAAATTAATTAGTCACTTTCCACTTTTTACCTTCTCTTATATTTTATTTATTTGTTTGTTTACTTTTTCATTTCACCTTATCTTTCTCGTTTATATTTGGCAAATTTCAGTTACACGATACTTCTATTTTTAGCCAGTGCTAATATATTGTGTCGTGCATTATTTTGTCATTTTTTTCTTGGTCAATATCTTTGTGAAAATCCTGATCGAAGGTTTCAATCATGGAGATAGTTGACCCATATCCTATTGAACTTACCGCCGTCTGAGGTATGTATTAATTTGGCCATTGCAAGATTAGAATTTTTCTTTTTTTGATGTGGGTAGTGGAGTTTTTTATTCTTGAAATGTTATTTTGCAGTTGGGGATCGATCAGTTTGATTCTTCAATGAAAGATATGAACAGGGTGTTGGTGTTTTGAGAGTTTTTGATTTGATGAAAACTTGTGATTGGTTGGTGAAAGAACTGAATTTGATCTTTTATGGAGAGAGATTTTGAGTTGTTTTTTAATTCGTGTGTTTGTTGAGCTTCCTCGAAGTTCACGAGATTTTGAAGTAATCTGTATAAGTGTCACATCAAGGTCAAATTGTTAATGCATAGTTAAAGAGGGAGTGGTTCATTTTCTTGTTTATTCGTGAGTGAGCCTCTCCCTCTTTTGATTTCAATAAGCAACAAAGCAAGTGAGAGATTTCATCAATTGCAAGTTTGGTGGATATGAGGAGCTTTATGTACCAAAAAAGTTTACTTTTTGGATTGTTTCAAGATTGAGGATCAAAAGTCCTTTGAACTGCTCAAACTATTAGTAATTCAGAGGATTTTCCGAAACCAGAAAATGAAATTTCTGAGCATTGTGGGTAATTCTTTTGGTTGTTCGGCTTCTGGGGAGCGATTAGTTTCAGCTGCAAGAGATGGTGATCTTCAAGAGGCCAGGGCTTTATTGGAATACAACCCAAGACTGGTGAGATATTCTACTTTTGGTGTTCGAAATTCACCTCTTCATTATTCTGCTGCTCAGGGCCACCATGAGGTATTCTATACAATTTTCAATTTGAGCTGAAAAATGTTGTATTAAATGATTAATTGCATTTTCTGAATTATCACTTTTATAACTATTGATTTACTTTTCTTTCTTGTTTTTAGATAGTTTCTCTCTTGATCGAGTCTGGTGTTGATATTAATCTCAGGAATTATCGTGGTCAGGTACAATTTAATTTATGTCTCATTGAAATTTTGGTTTATTTTGATCAAATTTTGGTTGTGATGCTACTATTTTAAACCTTGTTTTACTTAGAATCTTGAAATCAATATATCATTTCTATGATAGTTGAAAACTTTGTTTATCTTATTGGTGAACAGACTGCGTTGATGCAAGCTTGTCAGCATGGTCACTGGGAGGTTGTTCTAACCTTAATTCTTTATAAAGCCAATGTAAGGCATTTACTATGACCTAGTTACTTTAGATCATTAACCATCAGTGTTACAAAGACTAGTAGCTAACATTGTATGACGAGCGTCTGGGAATTTTTATTTTTTCTTAGATTCACAGAGCAGATTATCTGAACGGGGGTACTGCACTCCACTTGGCTGCTTTAAATGGCCATTCTCGATGTATCAGGTTACTTCTTGCAGATTATATTCCTAGTGTGCCCAACGCGTGGAACAGGTTAAGGAAAAAGTCAAATAAAACTGGGTCGATCTTAGAATTTGATGAAAGGTATTTTCATCTTGAAGTCCTCTTACACTTAAGTGAGCTTGAGTTTTTTCGTTCTGATTTACTTTTTCTGCCATTTTGCATGCACCAGTACTCTTCGTGAGGTAATTAACAGACCGGCTGATGGAGGAGTTACTGCTTTACATATGGCAGCACTAAACGGACATGTTGAAAGCGTGCAATTACTCCTGGACTTAGGAGCTTCTGTTTCTGAGGTCACCATAGAAGATGGAACAACAATTGATCTAATAGGTTATCCCTTATGCTTGTGCTTTTTATGAGTGATGATATTTGTCCTATAATCTGTTAGCAAAGGCTCTACATTTATTTGTCAGTGTTAGAATTTGCCCTAATCTTGATATTTTGTTCTGAATCTGTTCTTGATCCTCCTGCCCTCTCCTCTCTCTTCCCTTCATTTCACTTTGATAAATAAAGATTCAATTTCTGAACTCTTATCATTGCTCATTCTTCTCTTCAATTTTTCTGTATCGTGTCTTTTCTATACAATAAGCAGATACGTTACACAGATATACTTCTTTTAGATGATACCCATTTTAATGAAGGCCCAAGCAAATAAAAAAAAGAAAAAGAAGCAACTCTATTTGGTGCTCTTGCACATTTTTACCTTTTCTGCTTTTTTTTTTTTTAATACTGATTAATCATCAGATTACTGCATTACACAGATATTTACAACAACTGCTTATTGTAGTAGAGATATTACACTGATATTTACAATCAGATATACATGACTGGGACTTACATTATTACAATGAATTCTATGAAGTACATGCCCAGACAAATAACCCCTCACAGGAGAGGGATGTCCATTCTCCACTTGCATTTCGCAAGGGAGAAGGATTTTTAAATATAAAGAACATTTAGCCCCCACAATGCTTTTGTGGGGGCTAGAACCGCTGCCCTCACAATGCTTGTGAGGGCAGCAGCCCACCACTTCGGCCAAGGCCGAAGTGGCACCTTTTCTGCTTCTTCTGCCATATTAGCATGAATTTGATTCTGTACAAGTAATTTCACTGTTCACTGTTAATTCTTTATTAATTGATCACGGATATCATATCAGTTAGGTTTATTTCAGCTGGAAATGCATGAATTTGGCAGCATATAATTGAAGGATAGTATGATTATGAACATTTGATGGGTTCACCAGACCGATATTCCATTCATGGAAACTTTTCAGTTTAAGCCTTTTTGCGATTCAGAAACAATAGCACATTTATGGTTGGTGTGATTTCATCTTTTAAGTCAATTGACCTCATTTTAACTAGAAAACGAGATACCCACTTGTTCTAAAAGATATGTTCAGATGATCAATACTTTCTAAACCTTTTCAATTGTCGGAATGTTTTATTTGCTTCTGTGTTCCATTCTCTGTAATAGTACTTGTCTGTTTCAGGCGCTGGAAGCACATCCCTTCATTATGCTGCATGTGGTGGAAATGCGCAATGTTGTCAAGTATGTTTATTTGACTAATATCTGCATTTTGATTTTGTTGTATCTATGCTGAAGTTTACAATTTCTAAATGAACTGTGGTCCAGATTTTGATTGCCATGGGTGCTAGTCTGACTGCTGAAAATGCAAATGGGTATGACTTTTATGTATCCTCTGTTCTTGTAATATTCAAAATTTATATTGTTGTAGATTTTCACTTGGGTGTGTTATGTTTTCCATTTAACTGTGACTTTTATTTGTTTCATATTCAAGTAAGCTTCGGGAAATGTTATCATTTGATGCTGTTGCACCACTTGGTTTCTGTTCTTATTGTTTCTTTTTCTTAGTTTTATGTGTTTGTGTGAATATGTCAGGAAAAGGGGGAAGAGGTGAGGTTTCTAACTTCTAGAAACTATTGACCAGTTGAGGATTGACTGCTTCAGTAGTCTACACAGTAGAAGGAAGCCCTCTATCCCTTCCCTACTCCCCCTTGGAACTACAGAGCTCTAACAGTAAAAACTGTATTAGTGATCCAATTAAAGTGGACAAAATAGGAGGCACAATGAAGCTTTTTCAAGGTGCAGTGAGCTAGACAGCTAGTCCTTGATATGATCGCTGAGTCAAAAAATGTATGAAATCAACTGTGAACTTGATCAAGTGAGAACCAAGGTTCTTCAATTCCTTATGTGAAAACAAAAGGATTGAGGTTCTGAGGTATTAATTATATATGATATTCTAAATGGGGAATAATACAATGATCACATAGTCCTTTGTCTTACACTGGGGCCTTAGATTGACACTAATCTTATGAAATGGAAACAGAGAAGCTGGTGATGCTTCGTGAATTTCCAAACCTCTAATTTCATTGAGAGGATGGTCCCTGATTTGAGTACTTTTAACTCCTTGAAAGATCAATTTGATGCTCTGATTTCAGCCATTTAATCTATAGGATTTTAACCCGCTGTTTGGATGGTTACACAAGTATTTGCTCTTAGCTTTTCTTTCCAAGAACTCATGGAGCTTGCTGCGTAGTGGGTTCTGGATGCTTTGTGATTTTGATAATGTTTCAATATATCCCTGAGGCATATGGAGGAATGGGATTTAAGAGGCAGAGGATCTGCATTCTTAAGTCTGATATTGCATGTGCATAGAGTCTCTTAAGAAGTTTTTCCTAAGATGTCAATAGTTCCCAAAGTTTTTCATTCTAGTTAGTCTACTTTTCTGAAAAAATTCTTATTTGAAAAATTGGAACTATGCTTTCCTACAGATGATATAGATTACAGATGCAAGACATTGTTGGGTCAAGATCTATTAGTTTTATGATCTTCAGGGAGACTCTTTGGAGATATGCCTTTCTTTTTCTCTTAGAAAGCTAAAGGCGTTGACTCCTTGTAATGTTTCAATTTGCTGCAGATGGACTCCTTTGATGGTTGCTCGTTCATGGCATAGAACAGGTCTTGAGGACATTCTTAGCACGCAGCCAGAAGGCCGACTTGAGGTTCTTCCTTCACCGTATCTTGCTCTCCCCCTCATGAGCATTGTCAAAATTGCTAGGTGATTAAATTTTGCCTTACTCCATATTACTGCACTAGCATATGTTGTTCTCATGGCAGTAACTTTGAATTATAATTTTGTTCTGATCAAACTACAGTATGTATTTTCAGTTGCCCAATGAATGTTACACTCTCAACAAAAGGTTTTTCATATGTCTAAGATACTTTTTATCATCTGAATGGAATATCTGTGAGAAATGACTAAACATGGAAGATCCACTTCGTGTCATTCAAGAGTTTTTTTCATTCATTTCCAAATAATCTCATATGATTGGTAACTACTAGAGGGTGGTCTTAGGTATCTCAGCTTGAAATTTTGAACAACTGATATTGGATGTACTATGGTATTCATGTTAACAACTTTTGGGTAGTCTAGGTTTTGCTTCTGGTGGATTTCTGGTCGTCTGTTTTGTAGTGGTGTTAAATCCTTCTATGTCTCTCTTTCTCACATAAAGGCATAGGGCCATCACATGTTAGATAAATCTAGTTGTTTACCTTTTTTTTTGTCTTCTGCAGAGAATGTGGATGGCGGAATAGTGATTCTTTATCCACATGCCCTGATCCTTGTGTTGTTTGTTTGGAAAGAAAGTGCACAGTGGCTGCAAAAGGTAATTACGATTGACCTATAATCATTATAAGCAGTTCTCTATCTCTCTTTATAAAGTTAAGATCCATTACAACTAAACTGGAAAGAGGAGTTGGTGATGCAAAGAGATTCTCTTTGACATCTTGGATCCTTTTTGTTGCTGTAATGTTTCTATTACAATTTTCATCTATATTATAGTGGAAATTTTAGTGCAGTGTAATAGAAATTTACAGGATCCTCCTCAAAAAATGGGTAAAGGACTGATGTGCATTCATCCATACATACAAATATGTGTATGTTTATTGAGGCAGTACTTTATTTACATTTATCTCATTACCAAGCTGAATTTTGTGTTAAAAACTCTATGAACTGGAGGTGACACTGACCTGGATTTTTCATTTTTTAAGTTTGAACAATCTAGTTTTAGGCTTGATTGGTAGTTTGCATCTCTATTGTGTTTAATTTACTCTTTATGTCACCATCAATTGTTCTAATGTAGGTATAATAGCCATCGCTTTACAAATCCTTGCATGGCCAAGACAATGATCCATAATATCTTGTGGTGCAGGCTGTGATCACGAGTTCTGTACACAATGTGCCTTATACCTCTGCTCTACAAACAGTTCCTGTGCTGTTGCCAAAGGGCCTATTGGCTCAATTCCTTGTCCACTCTGCCGTCATGGCATAGTCTCATTCGATAAACTACCAGGGACGAGACCTATCAAGGAAATTACAAGAACAAGTAGTTTGTCCCTGACATTTTGCACCTGTTCTGTTGATCATCAAGTACAAGAGTCCACTTCACTAACAACAGGACTTTGCAAGCCTGGTTTCCATTGCACCCGAATTTCCCCACTGGGATCTTCTTTCCGTAGCTTAAGCTGCCAGAAGTTCCCATCAATAAAACTCAACTCCAGCTTCTGCTTGGGAGATCCAGAAACTAGCTCTTCTTTAGTTCCATGCAACCGGAATCTCCGAGACAAGCTCGTTGGATGTTCAAGAATGAACTTTAGACGGTCGGTTTCCAACACTGACCGTAGAAGGTCGTGGTTCTCAGCACTCAATCAATATGTAACTACGGGCAGTGGGTGCTAACAGTTTTGGTTTTCTTTTCCTTATTCATATATCAAAATACATATTTTTTCCCACCTCCTTTTTGGTTCATGTAATATTATTCATAGAGAATTCTATTGTTCATGACTCTGATCAATGATCCTATTTGGGTTTGTAAATATTAATTATTTATGCTGTTGCCAGGAATGAATCCATTGGGTTTCAGCCTCCCCAACATCTGTATGTAATGAACTGGACATTGAATTGTATCAGATTATACTGTCGTTTTTTCAAGTTCACCCATAATTTCTTTCGGCATAAATTGTCCAAATGCTTTTGGAGGAAGCACTTTCATTAAAGATACGTTTATACAGAAAAATTGTGTATACCTTAATCAATTGAATGATCAATATTCAAACGGATCTGCATGGCAATTGTGGATCTAGTATCACCGTACCATTTTCAGAGAAAATGATTTTATGACCCCTCATGTTTCCAGTTATTGTTTTATGACCCTTAAAGTTTGACGTTTCTATAATATGGCCCAGCGAACCAAAAGCCTAAATCTACCGCTACTCACCCACACATTCACAGTTGAAACACCAAAATGGGCAATAATTCATTGATTCCTTAATGTCTCAATAGGCCAGCGCCAGTGCGAACTTAAGCTTAAATCAAGAAGAAGAAAAAGATAGCATTAATTAGCAAGATGGGGTAATTAGCTGTCCCTCAGGCTCAGAAATTAATTGTCATGATGTATCATGGATGTAGAGCTGTAGTGGCATGCACGTTCATATTTTAGTCTTTTGTAGCAATTTTATTACAATAAAAAAGAAAGAAAGAGAGAGAGACTTTGGTTAACGATGTATAGTCACATCATCACAAAGCTTGAGTGTTATGGAGATTGTAAGTAGAACTGGAATTAGTTGCCCCATTTTTCATCTCTCTGTGCCAAAAAAGAAAAAAGAAAAAATCAAACAAGGAAAAACCCTAGCTCGTAGCTGCTGCTCTCAGCACAATAGAAAAGAGGATAAAATCTTAAATTTGTCAAATATATGAGACATGTTTCTGGTACATCATTTCTTGTTAAATTCATTCGTTGAACGACAGTCAATTATCATGAAAAATTTGTGGGAGAAGAATAGGATTGTATAAATATTCAATTTCATACTTCTCCAAGACATTAATTGTACGATGAATTGTCAGTCAAGGCATGCAAAAGCTTTTCATTCAAGCACAATTATAGATCTGAAAGCCATCACTTCATTGTCAATGGAATCTTGCTTTGCCAATTTGAGGGAGCTTTCCCCAATTCTAATCAGAGCCTAAAAGACATTCAAATGCTAGGAGAAGAAAACGATTTATTATCAGAATGGAAAATACAATGTTGCTACAGCACAACAATTTAGAATTCAATTACGTCAACAGAGATTCTTTATCATGGTTCATTGAGAATCGGTGCAGTTGGTACTTTGCTATACAAAATTCTGTCTTGTAATTCAACCTCTACTCCGTGTGTTTCCTTGCACTGATAGTAAAAAACTGTGTATGCCATCCACCAAAACATTTTAACCAGGCAGATAGAATTTACAACAAGCAATCCAATGACTATAGGAAGCACCATAGATTGTTTAATAGTCATCAACCTCAAAGCCTGGAATAAAATGGAACTTGATACTGTAAACACGATATTCAGCCCAAAACCAAGAAGCTGCATGCCCTTAACAATTTGTGCTGCCTTCCCAAGAGCCTCAATTCCACATTTTTCTTCCAGAACTGAAATTACAAATGCCAAAGCCCATATAACAGCCAAGTAATTGTAGAGAATAGAAGCTAAGATTCCAATTGTGATCAATAACGCTTTCAAGGCGATTGGTTGTTGAATGATGAGCATCATAGGAAGTAAATTTTCCAAGACAAGGAAACTATAACCCAAAACCAGCAGGGTTATGTAAAACCAAGTAAAGAATGGCCTTTTTAATGATTTAAGAGTTGACAGCAAGAGCTCCTTGAAGAACAAGCTTTCTCCACCATGCATTGCAGCTGATGCAATTATCGTAGCTGTTGAAAGGAATAAGGAGGTAGCAGTGATGACGATAGCATATGTCCATTCCAATCCAATAAAGACTCGAAGATCTTGCATCAAACCGATGAGAAGATAGGCGAATTCTGTGCTTTTGGGGTCTGTGACAGGAATAAGAAATGCCTTGGTAACCAAGTCAGGGATGAACGGTTTGGTGGAGAAGACATTGGACAAGAAGAGTAAGGAGAAAAGCAAGAGGTTTAGCAAGGTGAGAGAGGCCATAAGCCGCACATTTTTGCTGAAGATTTTGGGGGTTTCTCTTAGAATCCCCACAAAACCTAACATCATATCAGATTCCATAAGCATAAACATGATGTGTTGATATGCTGCACATGAATTATTAAAAATGAAATTAAATGCATGTATAAATCATCAAAATTAACTAGGATTGCTCCATTAAACTTAATAAATACATCAAAGATTCACTTTACTACAAAGAAAATAATGCACTTGCAGCAACAAAACCGTGATGAGACATCACCCTGTCATAAACAAACAAAAAGCACTCATGGAATTTAATCATTGAAAATAGAGGTTTCAAGTTTGTAAGCTCTTCTTTTCTTTTTCTTTTTAACAATTTGAAGTTTGTAAATTCAAGGCTAATTGATAATCGTACTTAATTTTAACGTAACATTTAAGGAACTCTAAGCTACCTTTTTCTTCTCTACAAATTAAGTAATATCAAGACATACTTTGCAACAATAATATAACCAGCAAACCCAACAATGAAACTGGTAAGCTAATAGTGTGTGCAGCGATGATTGGTACTACTTTTCAATTTGGTAACTAGTAGTTTATTTTCAACAAGGAAATTCTAATGTGTTACCTATTACGAAGCAAGTAAAGTAGTAACCTAGTGAGGGTTATTCACCCAGCTAAACAAACAGAATTTTTTTGACAAGCTATGCACAGATGCACCAGAACAAACAGAATTTTGCACACCATTTATTATAATAATTGAGCAGCTTATTTTGCTTTATTATTATTATTTTTTCATAGAGCCGAACACTTCTCAATCAAATTCATACCCTTTTAGTCAATGAGAATACAAGTAAGAGAACTAAACAAAGTTGTCTGCAATTCATATAGGAAATAAGAATTAGGATCCATAGACTCTTGAGTCAAAAAAATAAAAAACGCTAAGAAAAAAAGTTATTTCCTCTGTCGCACAATTCCCATTAAAGGCTTTCCTATCAAATTTCAATTTGAACTACTTTTATGGAGCCACCAAGCACAGAATTTTGTAACTCATTCGACAAGTATCCAAATTTCTTTCCTTGTCATATTTCTCATAGGGGCATCTAAATAGATATGTATTTCTTTTCTCACAAATCGGGCCAATAGCAAATCATTCCTTTCTCTAACAGTCCTCAATAAGATACAAATGCAGAGCTCAAGAAACAACCATCCTATTTGTCTAACATGATTTGGATCTAAAATAAACTAAAAGAACCACACTCACAATTTACTCAAATCGAAAAATTGAAGACTAGTACCAGCGAGCAGAGATGGTAGCAGAGACGAAGCAAAGAGCAGCAGGAGCAGTAGCCAGATTGAGCAGAGACGGAGCAACAGTAGTAACGGAGATGGAGCAGCAGTCAATGTTGGGCACGGAGAGCGAGAGTGGTGACAGTGGATTGCTGTTGACGAACGAGTAACAACCACCGAGAGGGAGAGAGCTATGAAGTAGACCTGGATAAAGAGGAAGAAGAGAGAGAGATATGTGCAAAGTTCAGGTGGGTTGTGGTTGAAGGAGAAGTATTAACCACGAAGAAGGGAGAGCTGTGAAGAGATAACGAGAGGGAGGGGATAAGATTTTGGGGGGAGAAAGATAACGTTTAGATTTTGTTTTGAGGTTTATTATTGGAAAATACGAATTCTTTGTTTTATAATTTATTTTTGGGTTCATCTCACCGAACATGTATTATGTTTGTACTCTTAAAACAAAAATGAAAACAAAGCCTTAAAAACGACGGTACCGAACAGGCCCGAAGGGTTTTCTGTTTCTTCGTAAACCAAAAGAGGCAGCAAATTAATACATGATATTAATTTTGGGGTGTGTGTACTCACTATCTTAATTCTCTCTCGTGAATTATGAGATACGTGTGTGGATTAATTGATCATTATAATTGCGTTTTGCATGTAATTAGAACACAATTGTACTATCATAGCTTATAGTGAAACCCGGAAAAAGGATACCTCACTCCCCTAAGTCTAGCACGATGTAGTTAATCATCTCTAATGTTTTTAATTAAGAATGGCCATACCTCATTTTGTTAGTATTTTTCATTTATTTAGAATATTGAACGTATTATATTTTGGTACTTTTTCCCCCCAAGATCTACATTGTGTGATCAATTTTATGAGAAGATACAATACAAGAATCTGTTTCTATTTCTAAAATGTCGGCGCTTCATATTCATGGTAAAACAAATACATCAAGTGTGGGTGTCCTTTTTCTATTTTATAAGTAATGGAAAAATTTATCTCAATAGGATTTAGACGGAGTAGTGCTTATATGAATATTTTTTAATAAAAATTATAAGTAGGATAATAGAGATTTTTTTTTAACAAAGACGTTTTTATTTTAGTAAGGTACAAATATTGTTAACAAATAAAAAAAAACACAAATTTTAATATATTAATAAATAAAAAAAATTAATGCATCAAAAAATTTAAGGATCCATTTGGTAACATTTTTCATTCCGTGTTTTTTATTTTTCAAAAACAAAAATTAAGAAAATATGCTTGGCAACCCTTATTCATGCGCTATTACAATTTTTGATGAGAACGAGATGTTCTCATTCTTCACTTTTTGTGAAGAAAAGCAGAAAGTGACTTTATAATATTTTTCAGGATCTCCTTAAGTTATATTTTATATACCTTACACCCACTCACATGAATAATATATTTTAAAATAACTTAATTTTATATAATTAATATAACTTTTATTTTGTGTTTTAAAATAAATTAATGATTTTAATTTTTTGATGGCAAGTTATGATTAAGAATTATCATGAGATGATAAAACTCTTTTATCTTACACTCTTTTGTATAAATAGATATACATAGGTAGATATATATATTTGTATGTTTATAAGACAATAATATCGTATTTTTATATGTTTTTTTTTTAAATATCAACATGAACAACAGAAATATATATATGACGGATCGCAAATTTTGATAATTGTAGCATAAACTCACTAAATATAATGTTATTATTCAAAAAACCTTAATTAATAAAATATTTCTTTAAACATCATTTTTTTAAAAATAGTTTAAAAACACTAGTTGAAAAACAACACTAAACGCACTTTTAATTTTTTAATATTTTAATAACATTTTCGCTCGAACAAAGTGAAAATTTATTAATTAAAGATGAGTAAGTCAACGAATTAAAGCCTTCTACTAGCAAGGAAATTGAGAAGAAGACAAAGCCAGACTGCATGTTACCATTTTCTTCATTTGTATTCATTGCAGCCCATGCTACTCTTGGATTGAAGTCGGCCCTCTCTTTCTAAAGCACTTGAAAAATCCATGTCGCCATGCTTAGTTACAATGCTTCCATATTTACGTAAATGAGGGGGTAAAAGATGTGAGACAGACGATAGAGACCCAGCAATGACACTTTGCTTTCGGGATTGACCCTCATGTCAATTGTTGTACTCTCTCGCCCTATCTCCTCTAAAACCCTACACTCATTGTATAGTGGCAGGCGGAGTCTACACTTCTTATTCCCTCGATATTTTCAAGGCTTTTTTTTTTTTTTTGGGTCCACAAATCTCATACATTTATTTAGTTCTTCTCTGTAACCAAGCATATTTTGGAAAGTGCTGACTTTCTGTATCTCATTTACTGTCCTTTCTTTAATTTGATGTAGAAGAGTCGTATGTATCTTTAAATTTTTCCAATATTCATAATTATAATCAAATGTGTTCTTCTCAACTTCTCGGAGAAATTCTATTACGTAGCATGTACCAGAGCCATTTTTAATGATTTTTGTTAGACAATTTTTATATCACCCCTCACATAAACAGTATATGTGTAGGATCTACATATTATTCATGTGAGAGATGTCTCTTACATTATATATAAGATATAAGATTTTTTTGTTATCCTAACCTCCAAATTATATCTCTCTTGTATATTATTCCCTATGGCTCATGCAGTTATCCAGTACTTATCTACACGTAACATATTCCTGTTCCAAGAAACACGATCAATTACAGAATGCGAAAATAACAGGAGCTCCACAGGTGACAGACGGGCCTGCATTTCAAATTATGCGTGTTGAAAAAAATTCAGTTTGTTTGTTTTGTATGCCTGTCCTCTTCTACAATCAATAAATATGAACAGTTCGATCTTCATCTCCCAACTGAAAAACCATTAAATAATTCTGCAGCCATCCATTTTACACAGAAGCTGGACCAGCAGCTTGCAGCTAGCTCGGTATCCTGATATCATGGTACACACCCATGGCTTGTAGCGGCATGTTCACAATCTTAGTCTTACGTAGGCAAATTTTCAACTTTAAAGAAGAAAGAGGGGTGATAGATAGCAATAGCATTATTTTAGCAGCTAGCTAGCTAGACTAGTAGACTTGACCATGTATTGTCAAATCACTCAGCCATGTGATTGATGATTACCAAGATTAAAAGCTCTTGCCAGCAGTAAAAGATCCTAACTTTGTTGCCTTGCCCACTCTCAATTCTTACCATTTCTCACCACTCTCTATAATATCTGAAGTGATTGTTCATTTTTTTAGTGCACTTTCTTCCGTCGAGAGTGAAACCAAATGTTTCCCCACTTATAGTGATTTCTGTCAAAATGGAATGATTGCTTTTTCTTATCTCCTTGCCTCAAAAAAGTTGTAAGCAACAGGCCAACCCTAGCCACTACTCTAGGGGAAGTGTTTTCTCACAAAGCTGTTTAGTGTTTTTCTCAGTTCTCAAAAGAAAATGCATCAATGGATTTTCTTTGGCAGTATATATCTAACTTTGGTCTTTGTGTGCTCAGTTGTCATTCCTAAGCTGATGTTTGAGAAATTCAATTACTTGTTGTCTGGTCATGCACGCATTCCGGATACATGCACGAGCCCTTATTCACTCAGCTTTTTGTATGTAGAATAATCACATCCCAAATCATTTAGGGTTATTTTTCGCCAACCCCATAAGAATCGATAAATTTTATTGTGCACCTACTTCTTTCAACAACTATCCCTGCACACCCCTTTCGTTAAACAGTGCCGTTAACTTAATAGTTGCAAGGGTAGAATAATAAATATAATTTATGGATGATTAAAAGTGGTATAAGTTTTTTTTCTTCTCATTTTCCTTTTCATTTATAGATAATAAAAAATGGTATTTTTTTTCTCATTTTCCTTCCTTCAACCTCATTTTCTTCATTCTCCATTCATGCCCTCTCCATTCCCAACAGAAGAATCATAAAGCCAGTGGCCCAGTTCCCACAAACAAAAACACCGAGAATTCAATTTTGCACTGCAACAAGAAGCACAAGCAAGACACTGGTTTGGGCTGTTGCCGGCAGGCGCGGCGTCTGAGATTGGCAGCAGTAAAATCAAAGTCCTAATATTTTTGGTTTTGCATATTATTCTTTATTGTGTTTTTGGGTTCAGGAGATTTATTTGAAATAATTTTTTTTTTTTGTGCATAAAATTGAAGCTCTTGTTGTTGTTATTGTTGTGCTTTCTGATCAAATTTTCTTTTGTTCTGTTGCTATGGTGGATACCGGGAAATGAGATTTGATGCTCTCGTGTGTTTTTTTTTTCCTTTTATTTTATTTTACTTTTCTGAAGAAGAAGATGAAGTTCTGGGTTTACTTTATTATTTGATTTTTGTTGTTATTGTCCTATTATACAAACTTATTCATTTCATTATATTAATAAATTTTGCATGAAAATAAAATAAATCCTATTTATTAAAAGGATATATTTCATTTATTATAATAAACTTTCATTTTTTAAGTTCGTTTGAGTTATGATGGGTAATTTAGTACTTAAAGCAAATTTAATTTAAACGATAACTGAAATTGTTAAAGTTAACCAAGATTTTAATGGAATGGATGTAAGCATACTTAAGTATGATTTTCAAATAGAAACATATCATGCACAAAAAAATTAAAAGCGGAAGTTTAGAATCAAATCTCCAGTCATTGAAGTGTTTTATAGTTAATTTTAATATTTTTGAAGTCTTTATAATCAATAGTAATGGTGTAGCATAAATATTTTTTTGGGCCAAAATCATTTCCACTATCTCTTTTTGACATGTCATCTTTCCGTAAAAAATGAAGTGTTGAAACAAAGTTTGTTTTGAAGCCATCATTACAACTATTAGATAGCATTTATTTCTTTAAACGTGACAAATTAAATTGAATGAAATGTCGGTTCACATACTGAAAATTACCCTTATCTTCTATATTAATCATTAATTGTTTATCATACATACATAGGACACCTAGAATGAACTGGATCATCATGGTGTTAACCAGTCAAAATGAATAACTTGTATCCATTATTATTGCTTAATGCTTAAATGCCTATTTCACAAAATGCGAAAGAAAATTTCACATTTCACAAGATCACACTGTTTACACACACACATGTTCTCTATTATGACCTTATACATTTATCTCACATATGTAGATTTACGTATTTGAACCTTTTATCACATATGTGGAAATAAATATAAGTTTTAATCTCACTAATTAGTGGTTCCTATAAAATATATTGTTAATTAAAGAAGTAATGGTAAAACTCTATAAATATCCAATAAGAATTAGCAAAGTGAAAAACTTTTGTTCATACTTCATAGCGTCATAGTTATAACTGTGTAATGGTTATGAAGATTTTATATAAGACAAATGTTGTAAGTCAAAGAAGAAGGTAGTCTTGCACAAAACAGGAAACTGAGAGAAAAACATACAGTGTCAGACTCTGCAATGTTACTATTTAAATTCAAAAGTATTCATTACAACGTGCTACTAATTAATTAAACTGTTGAATATTTTGAATCCCCTTCATTTTCTCTCTCGTTAGAGTCCCCATGCATCTTATTCTTCCGAATTTACGTAACTGAGAAGGCAAAAGATGTGAGACAGATGAGAGATATGTTTTGATAATGATGACGGCTACAGTAAATATGATCAGTGATTCAGTACTAATTGTTACGTCGAATTACTTGCTCTCTTATCTCTATATATGCTGCTATTCTTGTACTCATTTGCTGATTAATAATCCTAGACTTAATTAATATTTTCAGAATTGTTTTTCATTTCTTGTCATCGGGGCCACAATTCTGATGCTTTCTTTAACTCTTTTCTGAAACTAAACATACTTTTGGAATGTCAGCATTCTCTCCTTCTCATTAATTTCCCTTCCTTCTTTCACTATATAAACCCCATCAGCAGTCTCCTTATAACGCAAAGCATCTCTAGTTTCCTCTTTGGATAACTCCTCACACACAGCTATCAAAAACCCTAATGCAACAAAACGAAAATGCCCTCATCAGCTCGCTCCATGCCTCCCTTTCTTCCTATTGCTTTTGGTTATGCTGGTTCAAAAGAAATCTGCTTATCCTTGCCGAGGGAAAATGTGAATCTTGGGATCCATGACGAATGGAGAAAGATCAAAACGTGTAGCCTTTGAAGATGGTGTTATCCTGACTGAGCTTTGTTTGTTTTATTTTTTTTTCTTTTTTCTCTTTCAGTTCGCATATCCATTTCATTTTCCTCTCCTCTTTTTTTTTTTTTAATTTTTTTCTTGACCTTGCAAGACTTTTTATGTTTGCCATTGTTTTTGTGGCCGTCCTCTACTCCGTATTAGTTAATAATTATTCTCTTTGTTTTGATCAACTCTCCCATCGTGACTTTCCTCTTTGATTTCCCCTCCCTTACTCTTTCCTTCTTCTTATTCTTCGTCTATTCCTCCTGAGCTTTATGTAATGACACCAAATATTGTATTTGGTGTACTGAAGATGAATATGTAATGTGATGCCCTGAAATGCTATATGATCTTTCGATATTATTGTTGTGTAGTTTGTGCGTCTTTCTTTCTGTTAACTGCGAATTTAAAGACTCATAGTTTCTGCTTCCTTCGGTTTGATTCGTTTAGTGCCGTGTGCAACATATATCACGGTGATCTGTCACCCAAAATAATAATAATAATAATAATAATAATAAATAAATTAGTTTTTTTTTTTTCCCACTTTTTCAAATATTGGCTTGTGTTGTCTTTTCTGGGAATATATTGTAATCGAGAAATTACTTCATAAATAATTTTAAAATTTGAAAATTGTAATTCTGAGTCGAGATATATGTGCACAACCTTTATTTAATTAATACTTGAACAGGCATATTAATCTTTTCATCTTTGTTAACCAAAATGGTCCTGAAAAGCTTAAAGGAGGTTATGACGACGATTCCATTCTACAAAGCTGAGGTTTTCTATCTAATTTCTGAATTCAAGAGGGGCATTGAGCATCACTAATACAAATGGGCCATGAAAGGCCCGGCCCACTAAGGCCCAAGAATAAAACAATTAGAATCGTATATTAAGAAGACTCGAGTCAAAAGTAAAAGAGGATAAACCCGCAGAACGAAAAAATGGCGGTCGCGGTCCTCTCATCTTCAATCTCATGCTCAACAACTAGTATCATTTCTCTCAATCACAAACACAACCGCTCTAAATTCTCTGCATTTACGCTCTCTCTCCGCTTTCCATTGCGTCCAATCAACCTGTTACACGTGTGCACCCCTCCTCACCAAGAAGACTCTCTCTCGATCGACAAGTCGTCGTTAGTCGTCGACGAAACAACGGCGGAGGACCAGCTCTGGGCCGCCGCTGTCCTCCGCGTCCGATCATTCCATCAGTTTGATCCCGACTCTTTTGGCGTCCCAGTGAGTCCACTCAGTCGCATTTTTCTTTCTTTCTTTCATTTTTTTTTCAAACATGAGTCACATTTCTCTTATTTATTCCTTTTTATTTGCTTCGGATTATTATTTTTTTTTCCAAAAATGCAAAAGAAGAATGAGAATGGAGAGAAGAAGGAAAAAAAAAAAGTCAACCCAACTCATCTGGGAATTAAAAGTCAACCGTATAGAATGTGCTTTTATTTAATAATTTAGCTGATCATATCCGTTTCATCAGTGCAATGCTACAATTACAAATTACCGTGACAGAATACTATCGATTGAATAGAAACAAAAAATAGAGAAATGAATACATGTGATGTGATGTGCTTATCAAATCAATAGTATTATGTCACATCAGGTTATGATTCCAGCATTACTTGCTCAATTAATATCAAAAGTTACAAATAAGCTGATGAGCACAGCGTTTAGTCTTTTACTCGCAAGTGTTTTCTTCTATAAATATGATACTGATGGTATTTTGCTTTTGTCAAAGTTCTATTAGGATCATAAAAAGCACTTGGCCGAGCGTGAGTTTGAAGCAATGAAGGAACGAATCGCAGGAAAGAGGAAAGAGTTTAGAACGGTTGCTTGCATCAATGCCACTCTTCCTTTGTCACAGATATCGAGTGTTTCAGAAGAGTTATGTGCTGAATGTAAGGTTTGTTTGCTTTCTTCATTGGATCAAAAGGACGATTCCCATTTTCTAGTATCTTAATTCGCATATGATTGGACTTTGGACATGTTAATTTGATGTTTCATTTGTTGCATTCTGATATTATTACCCAACTCTCCTGTAGTTCACTGATGACGGAGAAGATCGAGTGGTCGTTGGGACCCTTGATCTTAATCAGTGTTACAGGCTTCCAGATGAAATTACAGGGAAGAAACCTGAGGTAATTTATGAGATTTTGGAACTTTTGTTTTTAGATGTTAAGTGTCCTTCACTATAATAGCTAAATTATGTGCTATACACCGTATATGGCATTTTTGGTTTTGAATAACAGATTAGGGCTTGTGTAAAAGCTAATCTTTTATCTCTTGTGCTGTCTTTAATCTTTAACCCGTGAGTGGCTGATTCGAAGCCATTTCAATGATCTGCTGTCTTAAATTGGTAGTGCAGTTATCTAGGACTCCCCTCACATTCAGCTGAATGGTGTTTGATGTTTTTATTTGAATTCAGATGCATGCAAACGATTCTGTTTGTCTAGCTTGCCTGTTCCCTTTCTATATTCTATAAATGGAGATCATTATTTATGCACAGGATACGTGTAATATTACAGCTCAATACAAATCTATGCAAGTAGGTTGACATATGAATTTTCAAGCATGGTTTATGACAGAAAAAATAACTCAGTAATAATGAAAATGAGCAACTTTTATACTTTTTAACAGGGGATTGGAGGTGATTTTGCAAGAGCATACTTGAGCAATGTATGTGTAGCCAAGGAACTGCATAGAAATGGTTTGGGTTACGAAATTGTTGCAAAGTCAAAGCTAGTTGCTCAAGGATGGGGTAACAACTTAGCTAACTTTATTCTTCTTTTGATGTCTATTGTGTTGGTAATTCCGGTTGCCTATTGAACTCTGGTCATGAATACTCTGTATTTCTTGCTGCTCTCAATCTTGTACCACTACCACACCGTACAAGATAATACGAGTAGCTTATGTAGAAGAGGCGAATTTTATCTATAGAAAATGATGGGTTCATCATTTCTTTCCTTCCTCTTTTAGAACGAACATTAATTATTAATTTAGTTTTTATGGAAGAGGTTAAAGTAAGCTAATCTGGCTGCATCTGTTCTTGCACCATTTTGCAGGCATATCTGATCTCTATGTGCATGTCGCCTTTGACAATGAACCAGCTAAGAAGTTGTACATGAAGAATGGTTTTATCTTTGAAAATGATGAGCCTGCATGGCATGCAAGGTTTCTAGACCGGCCTCGGAGGATTTTACTATGGATTGGTCTCCCAGGCACAAAGGACTTGTGATTTTATACCCTTTTTTCTTCGAATTCTTCATATGTTATTGATACATGTTTATAGCAATTAAGTCTTTCTTGAGTTCTAAATGTAAAGCTTCGCTTAACAGTATATGATGACTGAATTGAATTTTGATTTGAAAAATCTCAGTTCCCTTTGATATATGAAACAATCGAAACGGAAGAAGAAGAAGAAGAACGCTACAAAAGAATCACTATATGCCAAACATTTGAATTTGAACTTTTATGTACAATTCCTTATATAATAGAAGAATGACTAACTAAAAAAGATTTTGATCAAATGTCTGAAAATACTAGAAATCCTTTCATGTTCTAGTTGGAAGATGTTGTATGCTGTAATTCCTACAAATTTTACTGCTATGAAGTTGGAGAAGATGGATATGTGCTCAAGAATCATTACAAATTTTCCAGCTTCTTGAGTATAGTGAATCACTTTTCAAATCTTTCCGCATCATCTCTTCAGTATGAGCTGCATCATTTTTAAATCTTCATGTTAAACCGTTGTCTGCTGTTGTTGCACAACCAATACTGAATATCGTCCGGGAAGATCCTCTGTAACGAGACAGTTGCCTACAATTCCGAGCTCTGGGAACTCTCTGCATCTGTCAAGACCTGATGTTTGTGGGGTTTCCGTATTGTCTCTCCTTCCAACAATTACAAGATCATATTTAGGTACCACGGATTGAATCTTTGCCAGTGTTTCCTGCCCCTCGTTCACCATCTCTACCACATATTTTACTCGTTGATTGAAATTATTCTCAGGTTTAACTTCCTTTAGCACCTCAGAATCAAGCACTTTTTCCCAATTTGTGCTTATCATCTCATCAGTCTTGACGATGAAACGGAACACAGTAAGATTGATGCTCGTGTTCTGGCTCATGCGTTTGGCCAGAGTTAATGCTTCACGATCATCACTGCCTCCTAAGAAGATCATTGCAACCCTGAAAGATGAGCCTAATGATAATTCGCTGGAAATAAATCTTCCTATGCGGCCACGGTCAATAAGAATCCCTACAGAACAAGGTGCTCGTTCAAGGACACTGCAATTCAAGGCTCTTTTTGTGTTGTCGTCTGATTCAATGGATCCATCAATAAACCATTTTCGATGAAATGGAAGCACTACGATGGATGCAAGTTTGTCAAGTGCAAGCATGCATACATCCTCATGCATGAGTTTGGGCGGAGATATTGCTGTGAACGGATAAACACAAGCTGTTCCCCAGTTCTTTTCTTCGAAAAGTTTGAATGAAAGAATCACATTCTCAGAGTAGGAACGGTTAGAGACAGTTTTCTTCTGCATTTTGTGGGAAATAAAGAGCGGTGCAGCTCTCCCTCTTAGATCGATCAGGTGAAGCACATAAACAGTAACAAGGCTTCCTCTTTTTGGACATGAAGCTTGAAGAAATTTGATGGTAGCAGGGATGTTATCTGGCCTGTAAATGCAAGCAAGTATACGCAGCTCTCCACTGGCCTTGGAATGCTGCATGATGTTTCTTTTCTGATAGCCTGCATATTTCCTTGAAGGATCATAGAGGAATTTCACGAGGATTGGTATGACGATTGCAGTCACTAGGATTTCAACAGTTAAGAAACTAAACATCTGGTCAGTGAGGGACTGCACGTGATTAAGGCAAAAATTAGGAAATTGGACATATGAAAATGATAATAGATATGCTTTGCTTATATTTTATGGAAGGATGATTGAAATACCTCTATATTTCTGCTGATGTTATAGGTACTTATTTCAACAATGCCTTTGGTACTCATGATGAGAGCCAGTGCAAAAGCATCTCTTTTGGGTACTTTGCAGTACAATGGAGGTATCATGGTGGTAGCAACTTTGGCCAAAACAACGACGGCGACAATAACTGCAGTGCTCTTTGCCAAATTGTCATCAAGTAATTTGATGTCGGACAGATTAGTCCTCATCGAGGCTGAGGTTACTACAAGTGGAATGAACAGGCCCGAGACCATTGGATCCAGTTTTTCAACCAGGGCAGAACCCAGCGGCGGTCCAGCTGGTACAGCCAAACCAAAAACGAAAGGACCGAAGTAAACGTGCTGACCAAACAAGTCAGATATGTAGCCAGCCCCTAGTGCCAGCATGATTATATTGTGAATGTGCAAGCTATTGACAGGTTTTCCTTCAGGAGTTTGTTTGACAACCCAAAGCATTGCTGGCCTGACCACGAAGACTACTGCAAGGAGATACACCACCATTATTCCCAGGTTTCGATAAGCTGAATGAAGTGGCGCATGGTATATACTGGCAATCCAGATAGCAGATCTTGTAAGAATGAGACCAATCATTTCACTGACTAATGCACAAGACAGTCCTAGTCTTCCAAGTTCGGAATTTATGATTCGAAGATCGCTGACAAGGCAAGCGATGCTAGGAAATGGGCTAAGAGAATGTACTACAGTTACAACCAAGAGTTTCATCTTATCCTCCATTCCTATCCCCAAGATTCTGCTCATTTTTTCTAATGCTGCCGCGCCAAGTAGAAAAGGTATCAACAAGGTCAGCAAACCCGTAAACAATGATTTTTTCCCTGTTTTCTGGATCATGCTAACATCCATTTTAACTCCCGTTAGAAACAGGAATAGAATGTAACCAAATGTTGCTACCAAGTCAAGAGTACCTAGACTAGTATCTGAAAACAGCACGTGCTTGTAATATCTGTTGAGGCCGGGTATTGCTTGACCAAGGATTAAGCCGCCCTGAAAAGAAACAATCCCCAGTTCTTCAGTATGAGAACGCCAAATAATATGTCTTCACTGAAAATTGAATTTTCTGTTCAGCGTGATGATAGAAGCTCACATGAAAGTCATTTTTTACTTCCGCGTCAAGTCATCTAACATTTTGTTCATTTATAAGATTTTGTGTGTGCATATGTTTACGCATATCTTTTCTTTTGAATTTGATCTAAAGAAATGAGCACTGAAAGGAAATTTTTGTAGCTTTCAACTTGCCATGTTCATATTGCATGATCAATGTTGGCTTCTTATAGCGATTTAGCTCATTCCAGAAGTGGTATATGATATCAAAGACGAAATTTCTAATCAATCTAATGCACCATAAAGATAAGAATTGTTGAAGAGCACATACGGTAATTTGAGAAGCAATCATGGGAATCCCGAAGCGCTTAAGAACAAAATGACAAGCATGTGTGACGGCGAAAGCCACAATGATCTGCAGCTCAAGGCGCGGCAGTGAAGCGTCCCACGGATGATTTCCAGCCTTACCAATGAACTGCCAAATGCCATTAGAATTAACATATGGTGGTACGGGCATGCAAAATCTTGAGCTTAAGTTGTAGCCTTGATTCTCGCTGCCGACAAATGGTCTCGGGTTTAACTCCGTCATTTTCAGGCCTGCCCGGAGCACCTCAACACCAGAGATTCCCTGCCGGTGGCTTCCTTTCTTAATTTGAGGAGAAAAGAATAGAATGAGAATGGAGGAAGAATTATGGAAATGGAAAGAACAAAGTGCATGTAAAAGGTGGTCAAAGTTTTTGTCAAACTAGTTGCTGGGTTTAAAGCCTTTGTCGGGTTAAGCTGAGTTGTTTTTCGTTTCTTTTTTTTTTTTCCTGACGAATAACAGTCAACATGTCCATATGATTAGGTAGTTTGTCTGGAATAAACAGAATCTCAGTGGCTCAAAATTTGACAGTTTGACACATCACCATTTACACCTGTATTTTGTTCATCGTTACTCAGGCTTAAGAATCAGTGGGATTATAATCTCTTACATTCCATTCCATTCCATCTCAGAAATTTTGAGACTCAACACACTGAGTACAAAACTTGGACCCTAAGACTAATTTATGGCAAAATCTTCGTAGTTTATTCTCAAATTTAACAAACAGTGATCCCGTAAGAATTTTGTTCCTTTTTTTTTTTTTTGGGTTGATTTGGATTAGAAAATTGGAGACAACTTTTCCCTCTGTTTTTAGAAAATATCTCTATTTATAGCAAAACGATCCAGTTTTCTATACACTCAATTCTTGCGATGTGCATATATCTTTCAAACACATTTGGTATTTCCTTCGTTTCCAAGGATGAGGAAAGTGTAAAATTTGTCAGGTTCACTCGTCCTTTAAAATAGTATTTAAATTCAAGTGAGAATAATTTATTCTCATTTTCTAACTTTACATAAAAAAAGTTAGAGAACAATGTAATTGATGTTTTTCCAATTTTCATTCTTCAATGAGTCCCACAAGTCTCACTTTTACAACAAAAAATAAAAATCATGCAACTTGTGATGTAGGCCCGTCACTAATATTTATTTTATAATATGATTTTGTTTATTTATTTAATCTTAAAATTATTTATCTATTTTTTATAAATGAAAATTTTAAAATAATAAAAAATTAAAATTTCAAATAACAAAAAAATTAATTGAATTATATTATGATTAAAAATAATTTTAGTTTATTTTAAACATTTTATTATATTATATTTTTTCCCACGCTTTTTTTATTGTCTTCACTTCTCCGTACAAACAACCAAACATATTTTCACTATTTTATTTTATCAATGTTATTTTAGAAAAGTCTACCAAAAGTATTTTTAATTTAACTAGAAGCTAATTATTTCTTTTTATAAAATAAAAACAAAACAAAAACATCATTTGAAAAACAATACTAAATACACCATTCATTCAAGTTCGGTAATTTTTATTTATTTTTATAATTGTTATTTTCGTCGTAAATAACCAACAAAGATTACATAATATTATATGCTCAATCATAATATATTTGTTGCATCAATAGCTGCTTATTTAAAATATATAATCATTTTCGCATCTGAGAAGTGCTTTTGTCTCGTACAAGCAGCTCAAACCCTGCAAAAAACAATACAACATTAAAAAAAAAAGAAAAGAATTATTAGCAACTTTGTTCTATCTAACTATGGTTTTTATTTTTTTATTTTTTCAAATGGAGTTTTTAAAATATATGTTATAATTTATTTTTTGAAAAATATCTCTCAAAGATCAGAAAACTCTTCTCCATACAAAGTTTCCTAAAACCGAAGACTAGGGAAAATTCCTTTGCCATCATTTTTTAAATAACTAAAAAAAGTTAAAATAAGTAACAATCTGACTTGAAAGTTATTTACCCTTTTCAAAACTTATTTTCAAAAACGTGTTTTTGAAAATGCCAAGTAGAAACTGAAAATGGATAAATATCGGTTCGCATATAAAGGAATCAGTGAGGCTTACGGGTTATATTCAACTTGAACTTTCCCGGCAACAGGATCAGCAATGACGGCGAAAGCATCTTTAGAAAGATTAAGAACTCCATTGCATGGCTGTCTGCAATAATCAACAACTTCAACTTCAACACTTGCTCCATCATGGCAAGGATGCGGGGCCGTATTCGCACCCCTTACGCATTGCACTTTGTACTTCCTCCCGCAGGCTCTTCCGCCATCCCACAGGGTGTCGCTCACCCCGGTAACCATGGTCCCGTGGTCTTGGTTTTGATAGCAGGCCGACTCTGTTCAAAACATAAAAGTTATATAGGAGTTTGAATCTAGTGGTGAAGTGAGCTATACATTTTTTTTTTTTTTCAAATTACAAATGTATATTATTATATAATAACTATCGATTACAAATTTGTAAGTCAAAATTTGTCTACCGCCATTGACAGGTGCGGTTGGCCTGCCATCCTACTTCGGAACATTTTCGTCTAATACAGTAAATCAATTTTTTTTCCTTTTTATTTCTTTTTTTTTTAAATCAGAAAAAGATGAAATGAACATAAATCAATCAAATATAAACACTTACTAGTGTAAGGAGGGTCATAGTAAACAGCGTTCCCTTGAGCAGCGTATGCTGTTGAGATGAGGCATAACACCAAGCAAGCCATCATCAATATCTTCATCTGAATCCTCATTTTTTTTTATTGTTACTCTGTAAACAAAAACCTTGGCCTAAATTTTTGCTTGTGGTACAAAACTGAAGGGCAATTCGGCTTTTTATAGAAGGAAAACTAGTTATAGAACTCCCTGTGAATGCGTACGTGGAAATCTCATGTCAACTTTTTTTTTCCCTATTTTTTTTTCTTCACAATCTTGAAGTTAATTGGTTATTTAATAAAAAGGACTAAGGACTGTTTTGTCTTTGCAAGGACTTCCTTTTTTTTTTTTTTTTGGTCTTAAACACGAGGTATCCTAAAGAGGGCTCCAACTATGGGAGACATTTTTAAGCTCGTACCACAACTTAAATTAGAAGTTTCCGCTCGAACCGAGAGGCACAGGTTCTCCCAACAAAGACGACTTCCCTGCGAAGGACTTCTTTTTTTCTAATAGTTGACTTGACTACCTCAACCTCCACGGCTCATTAATTTCTTCTTATTTCTGTGCTGTGAATGTGTGATAAAAATGTGAATGGTTGAACAATTAAATTGTGAATAGAGATTGCGTTTGAAAGAAGTTAAGGTCTCTAGGTCCGACAATTAGTAATAAGGTCTTCTCATGTTTCTCCAACTTAGGAAACACGGCCATATAATTAAATAGGAACATCGTGTAAAGATCTCTTCCTCATGGAAGAAACTAGGTTCATGAATGATGATATATATCTATAATATTTTTCTCAAATATATTCGTGTATTAAAATTGTCAATCATGGATGAACAAGACTTTTCTAATTATATAATCATGACCCAATAGACGGTAAATTTACAAAAGAAAATTGAAATAGAAGACGAAAACTACTTTTTGAATGGTTGTTTAATTTGGAGTAATTGATTCCTGTTTTAGCAATTGAAGTCATTGCTCGCACCTTCGGGCAAAGATAAAAGGAGAGAAGTCAACCCAACAACTTCCACACGGCATTTGGTAGGTAGGTAGCATTAAGAGATGGAACGTGTTGCAGAGACTTCTATAAGGAAAGTTTTAATTTACCCTTTTAAGCGTAAATTCTCCTCTGGTTCGTAGAGTTCGAGTTAATTAATTATCAATTTAGTTTTTGTTGTGTTAAAATTAAGTTACACAATTCTTGCAGCTATAATTTCATTTGGCTATATATTAAGTTAAGTTTCTATTCAAGGCTGATTTGTTGCCAAACACCGCAGTGTAATATCATCACACCGAACCATCCATTTGTCTCTGGAGCGGCTTAATTTCTTTAAGATTCAGCCATTTCCTCCCGCTAGAAACTTAAGCCTATATTCAGACTGGATTCAATAAGGTGGAATTGATTAATTAATTAATTAACAACTTTAACAACGACACTGTTGCCTCTTTTGCAAGGATGTGGGGGGGCTTTATTTGCGCCCCCAATACATCTCACTGTACCTTCTCCCACATGCTTTTCCTTTGCTCCATAGCGCATCGATCACTCCTGCAACCATTCGCCCATTCTCTCGTTTGCCAAAGCAGGCCGAGGCTTTCCAAATCTTTTTAATTTCTAGTTGATTAAATGGATTATTTTCTCGTAAAACACAACAAAAAAATATCTAATTTTATTTACGTGTAAGTGACTTAAATCTAGTAGTTTTCGGGTGAATATTTATTTAGTCCCTACAATTTTGGTTAATTACTAAATTAATTTTTGTACTTAAAAAACCTCCTATTGCAAATATGTTTTCATGAAAATCTATTAATGTTTATTTGTATATAAACCATTATTTTTCAACTTTAAAAACTTATCATTCCTTACCAATAAAATTTAACTACACAAATAAATATGTAAAAAACTTTATTTTTTAAAAAATAAAATTTCAAAACATTACACCCAAATATTAAAACTAATGGTACTTTTTTTTTTCAAGTAAAATAAGTGCTATCTTAGAATAAGATATGTTGTCTAAATTAATTAAACAAATGCATGTTAATATATACTTACGCTTGTGAGGAGGTGGGTGGTAAACAGCATTTCCTTGTGCGGCGTGTACTGCTGATCTGAGGCACAGCATGATGCTAATCATCATAAATATTCTTATCTCAATCCCCATTTATTTCTGGCAACCTTCAGTAATCAAGAAAATTAATCTCAAACAACAATGTAGTGTTGTTTTTGTGGTGTAGATGAGAAGGGCCTTCTCCCTTTTTATAGGAGCAGAGGAGAGATTAGTCATAAATTAACCACCACTTAAATTAATGTTTACGGTATGGTCAGCTTCTGATGTCTAATAATATCCTTGTGAACTAATCGATCACGCTCGCCACTGTCTAGTCTATCGCCAAGTTAATGATAATTTTGTAGAATAAGAGAAAAAGCATTTAGTTAAGTTTCATTAATTTATGCAATCCTCCATTTCTTTCTTCCTTCTTGTGTGAATCGTGAACCGATCAATTGTTTCCACATTATATATCCTAATAGAATCACACCACTAGTATTTTGATTTTACTTTCTCATCTATTTTAGTAGTTAATGTATTATATTATATTGATGTTTTTTCTTGTTAATCATATAAGTCAATCAATAATTGTTTAATCATTGAAATTAAAATTAATGTATTAAATAAAATTCAAAATATATTATAAAAATAGTAAATATAAATACAAAGAGATGAACGTCTTTTTTAAAATACATTAATCTAAAGTTCTATTATGTTTAAAATTCTCATTCACAAAAAAATAATAATAGTTGAATACGCGTACCAAAAAAAAGATAAATAAAAAATAATAAAAGGATAATTTATATAATAGAAAATAAATTTATTTAATATGGTATTAATGAGAAAGAATATTAAAGTTCCATTCAAATGTTTTGCCATTAAGATAAAAAGTTAAAATATTTAACCTTTTCCATTAAGAGATAAACATCTTATAATCATATATAAGTATAAAAATTAAACAAAATAAAAATTTTAAATGTTTGAAAATAATTAAAATTCATAATTTCGTATTTCAGTAAAAACAAACAAACAAACAAACAAACAGCCCTTGGATTCTTAATGTTTTGCAGGCCCTTCGTTTTTATTTTTCGAATAACCCATCACGCGTCCAACGTCAAAAGGATAACAGATAGTGTTGGTGTTTGGTTTCTTTTAATATTGGAGACCCAAAAGTCGTTGTCCGGTTATCGCATGCCCTATTGAATCTCTAGACTGGACCGTTCCAAGTCTTCGAGTGAAGGCAGTAATAGCTATTGAAATTAGGCTCTGGCTAAGTTACGTTAAACATAACTTATGCCAGACACAACAACATTGTACAGTAGTGAGACCGCAATTGTTGCTGTGCCTGGCGTAAGTTACGTTTAACGTAACTTAGCCGGCTCCTTGAAATTAAATATCTACCTATCTCGTACTTAGTACTCTGCTATAAGTTCTTCCATTCCCACACATCTTTAAAGAGAAGGAAGTACGAAATTCATAGTTGATTTTGTGGAAAATTTATCATACATGAAAGATTCAACTAATTATATTGTTATTGGAAAATCTATTTTGTCAATTAATTAGTTGGATTTGAAAGGAATAATTATTGAGCCTCATAAAATGAGCCACTGTCTCAGCCACTGTCCAAGCACGTGATCGAAACCAACTTGGCAATCTGTATTAGCTTGGGCAGTGGGCACAGTTCGGTTCGATTCGAATCAAAATTAAGCAGAATCGATTATTTTATAAAAAGAATTGAATAAGAACCGAATTCAATAAGAACCGAACTCAAATAGGATTTTTTAAATCGGTTTGGTTCGGTTCGATTTTTTTCGGTTCTGAGCCTATTGGGTCTATTTTGAATTTCTAAATTTTTAGCCCATTGGGCCTCATGAGTGTCATAATTTTTTTTCAACAATTAATTCATCCTAATTTCATTACAAATATTAACAATAAATACAAAGTATTCAAAACATATTTTATCACTAAGATTTTACTAACTACTAATAAGGTACTCACTACTCACAAAATATGAAATATTAAAATTGTAAAATATATAACTAAACTCCAATACTCCATCTACATAAATATAATGTTGTAAAGACAAATAAAAATAACAACAATGATTTGGTTCTTCGGTTCAGTTGAGTGAACCGAATACTGAACCGATATTTTGATTTTTTTATAAATAATATATTTCAATTTTTTTTTAAATTAGAACCGAACCAAATTTTGATTTTTTTTAAGAATACAGTTTTTTTTGTCCCGTCCTAAAAAACATATTGCCCACTCAAGATTTAGTCAAAGCAAGCACCACACGAAGCAATAAATCATATCAAGGACTTGTCTCTTTAATAGTTTATGTTCTCATCAACGCCTGATTCACTCCAACGGCTCGTAATGTATTGAGAAATAAGTCTGTGATTTATAGTTGCCTTATTAAATGAGATATCAAGTGTATATAATAACTCTTGTATTGTTACTGAAAAAGACAAGTAATACAATTTATATTTTATTCAAATTCTTTAAAGTCATCAAGATTAAATATAGAGGAAAATCAATTTTGTACATGCTATGGAGTGCTTTTTGGGAAAGAAAAAATCTTAGATGCCTTTCGGTTTATATTTCAATTCTTTGAATGCTCATCACATATAGATATTTACTCTTTTGTAATTGATTAAAATGTATATAATATAATTTAACTATCAGAGAGTATATACTAAAAAGTATTTAAGACTTTCTCATATTTTATAGTTAAAAAAATTTATTATATGAAAATTTCTTTTACCTTGTCGTTCTCGGGGAGTCCCCAATTTTTTGGTTTTTCAAATCTTTTTGTATTTGTCTTTAGTAAGTTGGAATCTTCTCTCTGATTAATTGATAATTATTTCATCATTCAATGATGTCACTTGTGCGTAGTGATACCATCATTTAGCCATTCCTCTTTGAAGCTGACAATTATCACAAGGAGTCTTATTAAGCTTGGAGTGGGTTAGCCCATCCATTGGCATTATCCTATGTGGCAGAGCAATGAGATCCAAAATAGATTTCACTAGTTTTTAAATATATAAAATTTTATAAGTTCCGTATTAGAAGCCATCAGTGGTCCCACTTAGGGACTCACTGCTCTACTGTATGGCAAAAATAATTTATCTAAATTCTCATATAATGTAGTTGGTACAATTTGAGAATTATTAAGAACCATTATTGGGTTGGTCTAAAGTGCATGTTAATGCAACTTAAAATCACCTTATTACAAAGTGAATAATATAGAAGTAGTTATAGGTGGTCACATTTGTCCTTGTCAAGATCATTAATTCTACGTGATTGATAATCGTGAAAGTATTACATAAAAGATAAAACGAGTGTATCGTATCCTTAATGCACTCGCCTATTACAATTTTGACGAGTACGCGTTCATTTAGAAATGGTCAGTCACAAACGGGAGACTAAGAATATAACATAAATAGTAACTTTAAGCATTTAGGATCTTTATTTTTTTTTTTATTTGTCAATTCAAGCCACTGGCAAATTCATGCCATATCAACATTACTTACTACACAGCCGACGTCGATCCTCATTTAAACTATGACAATTTTCGAGCTTTGAAGCCTTTGTCACGAATTTAAACCCTGCAAGACAACAATAGATTTCTTCTATTAAGTATTTTATTACAATCTAAACAAAGTAATGATCAAATGTGCTTAAAAGAAATCAATTGGGCTTACGGATTATATTCAACTATAACTTTGCCAGCGTCGAGATCAGCAATCTCGTTAAAAGCATCCTGGGAAAGGTTAAGGATTCCATTGCATGGCTGTCTACAATAATCAACAACTTTAACAACAACACTCTTGCCTGGTTTGCATGGATGTGGAGCTTGATTTGCACCCCTAATGCATCGCACTCTGTATCTTTTCCCGCATGCTTGTCCGTTTCTCCATAGGGCATCGCTCACTCCTGTGACCATTGGCCCATTGTCTTGGTTCCCATAGCAGGCCGAGTCTGTTGTTATCCAAGGACAAAAAATTATCTGGTTTAATGATCAGCACTCGAAGTCTTAAATTGATGCATGGTAGAGAGAATGATATTTTAATCTCTCTCTCTCTCTCTCTCAGTCTCTCTTTTTTTTTAAGAATCTATTTTTACCGGATGAAATATGGAATCAAAAATCTATCAAAGACTAAAGTAGCAAAAATAAATTGTAAGATATATGGACTAAAGTGTCATTCTTCCTTAATACAATGAATGGATGCGATTTGAAAGACCTCAACATGCGAATCAAAAGCCCCCCTTACGTTGTTTCCTTGTTTATGAGTATAAAACTAGATATCACAAAGATGGTGAAATGTCACAGCTTTTTTATAAATTAATCGAATGAATATAGACATACGACTGTAAGGAGGTTTGTAGTAAACGGCGTTTCCTTGCGCGGCATGAACTGCTGCTGAGCAGAGGCACAGCACTATGCTAATCATCATAAATATTCTCATCTCAATCCCCATTTCTCGCAACCTAGCTACAAACAAGAAAGTCAAATTAATTTCAACCAATAATGTGTGTTTTTTTTTTTTTTTTGGGTGAAAATCAGAAGGGAATTTGTCCCTTTTTATAGAGAGCAGCAAGTGATCCATTAGTCTTAAATTAGCGTTTACAATAGAGTATTCACGGTCAGCTCATGTGTAATATTTCTTTCTGGACTAATCGATTTTGGCAACCACTACCTCCAAAGTCCAAATTATTGATAGCTTTTGTAGAATAATGAGACACCAGTTTCTTACCTAATAGTTGACTTGACTCCATTGTAATTAGATCTAAATTGTAAGGTTTCTTTAATCTTTTTAATTATTTATTAACATTTAGTTAAGTATATAGGTGAATTTGACTTGGATAATTTGGTGTAGTAATTACAATGGACACATATTGGCCGTTGAATTGAAGAATTGGCATCATTGCATCAACCTTCGTGGAAAGTGAAGAAGAGAGAACTCAAAATACTCAACAAATTTCCACAAGAAGTTAGGCAGGTAGCATTAAGAGAGTGCCACCCCCCCCCCCCCCCCTCCTTCCCCCCAATTTCAATTGTTATCAGTTCGGAGAAAAAATGAACTAAACGAATAAGAGAAAATTTTCAATCTCTTATTTCAATTTTTTAAATTATGTTCAAGAGGGAGATTGTCACTTTTTTTCGTTTTAGTTTTTCTCAACTAGGTACTTCTTACAGCTGTTATAATACTGTATTACGTTCTCAATGTCAATATAACCACTAAAATAGTTGCGATAATACAGTATAAGTTATGATAATTTAAAGCATGATTAGGGAATTTAAAAGGTTAGGAGCTATTAGTATATATACATTGAGTGAAGCATTGAAATTTTATAATTTAATTCAAATTATTATAAAATTGGGTTTCATCCGTCATTGGTGACTTAATTATTGAAGTGATTAAATTAATAAATATCGCATTGAATTAAAGTCTAAAATTGATTTTAAGTAAATAAATATCACATTGAAAAGTCTAAAATTAAATTGATAGCACAAAAAATAAATTACCAATTAAATTGATTTTAATACGTACGGCAAAAGCAAACAAACAGAAAAAAAAAATCGTGTTTAAATTAATGTTATAATTAAGATGCTTACGGGGATCCCAAGAGATAAGTTTAATTGAATTTGTTTTGCAATGAAAGCAAGAGGGTCAGGAGATAACAATCCCATGGGGGGGGGGGGGGGGGGGGGCATAAGCTATAACATTATCCAAAACTTACCCAAGAGCAATATAATAATTTTTTTTTGGTTTAAACCACCCGATTTCCGGCGACTGCATTGGGCCCCGACTAATTCGGATTCGGGGTGTAGTCACAGTTAAGGCTTTTTACCCCTCCCAAATAGTGTGTTTTGTGGGAATCGAACCCGAGAGCTTTTCCCACTTACCCAGCCTGCGTTACCAACTGAACCACAACTGTTTGGTAGAGCAATATAATAATTTCTTTATACAGATCCAACATTTATTCTGATTCATATAGCACACTCACTATCCACATTAAAAGTTTTTCCGGATGCCAATGTATAAAAATAAAAAACATGCAGTGCAAGAATTTTTTATTTATTTATAAAAATAAAGAACAATGAGCATCGCCGTACATAGCGAGCCATATTCCTTAAAAGCTTCTGCATGCATACAACTATGAGTTCTCACACAAAACAGAACAAACAGAACAACTATTTTGTATTATGCATGACTTATTATAATCTTATTCCATCCAGCTGGTCCTCAGTAAGGGAGTTCAATTCAAGCCCTGCAAAATAACAAATACAAAAACATTACGAGCCATCATATATAACAGTGTTTCGTGCGCATAATACAAGGTTTTTTGGGCATGTGGGCATACTGATTGAACTCAATCTTGATCTTTCCGGCATCGGGGTTCGCTATCTGGGAGAAAGCTTCTTGAGAGAGATCAATGGTTGCTTGGCATCCTGCCGGACAGAGGTCGACTATCTTAACCAGAACGCTGCCGCCGCGGCAAGGATGAGGTGTCCCTTGGTTTGTTGCGCCGGTGCACTTAACTCTGAAGCTTTTGTTGCATACAGCCCCGTTGTTCCATATTGCATAGCTTGCTGCGGCTATCATGACTCCATCATTTTTGTATCCATTGCATGCAGAGGCTGTAAAAGAGATTAGTTTAATATATCCCAATACAATCGGATTCACATCCAGTCTAATCCTGCCCAATATTCATTGAATTTGGGCTTGACAGACTAGATTTTAGATACTACATCGTGATAACTAATTGATAACTCTTGAAATTGAACATCTAAAGTAGAGAACGTAGTTGTCAGCAATCCGGTAATAAATTGCCAGGAACTATGTTTAACGTAACTCAGCGTGCAGACAATTGTATATAAGAACGACTATTTTTATAAAGCAAAAGAAAATTAATAAAACATATATATGTATTCATCAAGTTATGAAAATATGAAGAATTTATACTCACGGACATAAGGAGGAGTATAGAACGTGGCAGTCCCTTCACTGGCATATGCAGCTGAGCTAATTAGGCATATTGCCATGGTCGTGATCACCAGAACTTTTGTGCCTACACCCATTTCCTCTATTTTAAGCTACGTCTAATGGCTTGTAACAATATTTTTTTACTTGTTGGTGCAAACAAGTGAAGGGTTTCCTCCAAATTTATAGAGGAAAACCAACCATTCTTAGTTTCTTACCCACAGTTTGCGGCACAACAATATAATTAATTTATGTCATATTCAATAAATAGACTTACTGTTTCAATTCAAGTCTTCAAGTGGAGGCACAGTACCAACTAATTAATTATAAGTATATAAATTTTGAACAACTTTTATTGGTATGTCAGGGAAATATTCTCACATCGGCCAAAGTTCTTGTACCAAGTATAAAAATTAGGTTGAGTATTTTAGTATGAATTAGCCATATAAGCTACCTTCGATACTTGCATGCGGTAAAAATAGACATCAACTAGAACTTTCGTTAAAGATTTATACTATCCCTTAATACTTTGGTAAAGACTAAGCTTGGTTAAACAAGTAAAAGTAGACATATTTAACATTTGATAACTAACCGCCTGAGATAAAATGACACTGTATTTGAAATAAATACAAAATGTAAATAATAGTACATTATTAATTACTTGACAAATAGTATTTCATGATCACCAAGATGTCACTTATAGTCACCATTCATCAAGTCACTTTCCATTCCACGTACCTATTGTCTTCCTATCTATAGTATATCCAACCCATTTTGTCATTTCCCAGTAAAATGATTTGTGAAATATCTTTATCACTCTTTTGGAATTAGATTTCCATAGCAGGCAATCGTTTGGCTCATCTTTTACTTTTTAAGGCAACCGTTTATTCACTTTCAATAACTCATACATAAATAAAAATATAATTCAGGTGAGACTAGTTGTAACCACATAGCTGAACGTTAAGTAATTTGTAATCAAAGATAATTGTACGGTAAAATGTAAATAGAAATTGCTTCAACCGGTCAAAGTTGGTTAATTGCTTCTTATAAGTAGCAACCAATCTTTTGTAATCTGTTCACAAATTCACGGAGAAATGAAAAGGAAAGAGGAGCTTTCAAAATTGTCTCTCATTGGTTATTTTATGCCTCTTTAGCTGTTTTTGCCATTTGAATTCTTTGCTTGCATAATTTGGATACTTTTCAATTTGATCCACAACCAGATTCAAATATAAAGAAAGTCTTCAAATACGACATGCTTAATCCAAGATACCACATTAAAATTTATCCTTCATATACCATATATATCCAACGTCACGAGCTATTTATTCATGTGCAACAACAATATGTATATATCGGTAGTATTTTGATTGCAATTAATAATTAAGAATCCACGCTGGCGAAACCACACTAGCTAACGAACATCACTTTCCATTTCCAGTAGTGTACGTACAAGGATCCGAAAGAGGACCATCTATTGGATTTCATATACAAGAGGGGATATTGTAATATATTAATCACATCAAATCCGTTATAATAATTAATTATTTTAATGATACAAATATGTCAGGCTTGTTATTTGAATTGAACGTACATTAATTAAGGGTTGAAAAGAACCCATTTTCCTAGTAAATTAAAGCACCCGGAAAATTCTTGACAAGCAATTGAGGAGAGGAATATTGTTTATCCTCAACCAAAATATGTGCAAATTAAATGTGTCAAATTGGTTGCTGTAACCCAAGCTTTCCTAATATTCTAAACAAAATAATTTCAGCTGTTGTCGGTAAGGGTAAATCTTTGTCATGAAAGGCCAAATAAAATCGATGTCCAGAAAATGAAGGCCAAAATCCAAATAGAAATGGAAAGCTGAATTAGTAATATAAGCTTGGCAAGTACAGCCCAAGGAGCTGGACAAAATCAAAAGAAGTCACAGTTAATTAAGTCGATCGGGTTTGGGAGAGTTGAAGAATGAAAATATTGTTTCGTAGCTAAGAAAGCAGTGAGAAAATTGAAGGAAAATAAGAACTGGATCTGAGAATTCTCTAGAACATCATTTTATTCATCAACAACCAAATGATATGTACAAGAGGTTCCTTTATATACAAAGCTGAAGCTCAGATCAATTGTTGTAACCAACTATAGCTAATTAACTACTAATTTAACTAATCACAATAGCTTAAGCTAACTATGTACAAGTGATTACATAACCACCAGGTGACAACTGACAAGCCATGTCATCAATTTGTAACCGAATGCTGCTGCTGCTATGGTCCTCTGCTTTGCTAACCACATTGCACGTATGAGCTTCCTTAGCAGGGAGGCTGGCCTTGTCAGCCTGAACTCTTCTCCTGAATCAATCTTAATTGTTGTACCGTAGTCTAATTCATTTTGAGCCAAGTCTAGATTGATTTTGGTGGGTCGTTTTTATTGTCAATTTTGGTTAATTTACTCTCATTTGAAGAAGAGATATTGGCAGAGACTCGAATATCTCATAGCTCATGAAGACAAATTAACCATCAGTCTAATAACCAGTAATAGAAGCAATGAGAGCACCTGACTCCGCCCCTTTACAAGGACCTGATTCTATGTATAAACATCATATGGAACCGACGGCTAAGGCATGGACAATCACAGATCCTTTTCCCTAGCCGGAGTCTGGAGGTTTGTCGTAGCCGCAGAAGCTACGACATGAGCATTGCTAGGCGGTGGCTTAAGTATTGGTGAAAGTATAGAAAGCAAATTAACTATCAGTCTAATTACCCGTGAAATATAGCATGTAAAATACCAGAAACACGAATATCTCATAGCTCATATCAATCTTCTCTACTGTAGCTTTATCCGACGAAATGTAAATTTGAAGTGTAAAAGTAATGATGATACTATAATAGTGATACGTACAAACTCACCCATACAACTTAATGTGCCATAGATCGGTTTAAAAAATGTAAAAATACTAATCTATATATATTATTTTTACATGCCTATCTCCCTCATCATAATAATGATGATGACGTTAGTTATTTATGATGATGACGATAAATAATCGATCTGTTCAAACAATTAACATGTATGCACAATTGAATGATTCAAAAATTTTCATCATTTTGAACCAGATTAGTAACTAGATTGGAGTCTTAATAGGGCTTATTAACATAGCAACTCAAAAAAAAAAATGAACTGTGCATAAACAGGGGGAAAATAAAATTCCAATGATGAAAAACACCTGCGCACATAAGTTGGGGTCATGGTGAATAGAAGCTACAAAAGCATTGCACTAAACATAAAATTGCAGATAATCAAGGGAAGGGCGACCGAAGATGCGCGAGTAAGTTACTGGCCCGTGGTAGTCAATGTTGATAATTCCTGACACTGGATTGGCAATCTGAGTGAAGGCTTCTCTCGAGAGATCTATGGTCGACGGGCAGCCTGAGCAATGATCAACAATCTTCACATTTACGTTATTGCCTGTCCATGGATGTGGCGCAGCATTTCTTGCCTCTGTGCACTTATGCCTTAACATTTTTCCCCACACGGCGCCATTGTTCCATAAAGCATCACCTGCCGCCTCTGCATCACACCTTGGCCTTTATTACCAAAGCATGCGGTGGCAGAAAAATTAACTGTTGGCCACCATAATCAAAATGCTCTTCTGCATCATGACTTCAGTTGTTTGATTAATTTTTTTTTTTTTTTGTTTAATGCAAAATACACGAAGCTTTTAGTTCTTGATTATTTTGTATATAAAACAATAGTATAAGTCGTATATACATAAATTTTAAACGCTAAGTGGTTCCCAACAATAATTCTCAGACGACATGCCATGTATTTCATGTATGTATGTTAATCTGGGAAAAAAAAAATGTCACGGACAAAGGAAGGAATTAGTAATGAACTATTATCAATTTTTTTTAATGCGGATACCCTGTTAAGTTGTGTGGGGATGCTACTAACAAAGAAAAAATAATGTTCAATGTATTGACTATTGATGCTTTGCTTGTTCATTGGCGGCAAAGTACTCCTTCTATGAGTCATATTTATGTTATTCTTTCTTACTTTATTTTTGTGGCATGTTTGAAGGGTTTGTAATGTCTTCAAGTTCGACTCATTGGCATTCTTTATTGACCTGATTACTTATAGGGTGGTTTTAGAATTTAGGGTTGTTAGTTCTGCCTTTGTTTTTAAACCATCCTAATTACAAGGGGTTTTAGGCTCTTAGATTGCAGAGGAGTTGAGAACTATTGAGCTGACCGGGAAGCCAATTAGATAAATTTCCTTGTTGCGACCACTACCTAAGATGGTGAAGCTAACTGTGGATGGTTTTTTGTGATCATCGGGTGTGGTCTTAGCTGCTTTTAGTTCTTTTCTTTGACACAAGCCAATCCTTTATGCTAAGCCAATGGCCATTTGTGAGTGTTTGGAGCTTGCTACTCAGTTTGGTTACTCTGTGCTTGAAGTAGAGTCTGATTCGGCCACCCTAGTCTCGTGGATTAATTCTCATGGCTCTTGTGCGATGGGAATATGTTTGTACTTTGGGTCAATTCCGCATTATGTCTTCTGCCGTTTCCGTCTTGGTCAGGCATGTTCTTCGGGAGGCTATCTCCACACCTGATTTTATGGCTAACTGGGCTTGCACTCATCGGGTTCATCAGTGTTTTTTGAGTCCTCAAGCTTTCCTGTCGGCTTATCTAGGATTACTTATTTGTAAGCATAGCAAGTACCTCATGTTAGGCGTTAGATTTTACCTATCATTTTGCTTTTACTACTTTATTATCTTTTCTTCTTAGTGTGTTTTTGTGTATTTTTCTTATTTCTTCTCTTAAACTTGGAGGTATTCAGTTATGTCCCTCTCTATATATTTTATGATCTATATTACAAATAGGGTTCTAGCCTAACCCCCACCATCTTGGTGGTTTTAGAGAAAATAAATTTTATATATTTTTTATATTTTAATAGTATTTTTAATTTAACAAAGTGAGTATGTCTTTGTTAGAAAATAAATTTATATAATTTTCTCAATTGGTCACCCAGATTAAGCTTATTATCCGAGATTTTTTTCAACTATTAGATACAATTAAAGGTTGAGATTTCTTTAGTCAGCTACAACTTTCTTGGCTAAATCAATCTTAACATTTAATAATATCGAACGGTTGAAATAAAAAATTCGGAAATAAGCTTAGTTATTTCACTATTAAAATAAATATAAATTCTATTACCAAGTGTCAGATTAGGAGTGTAATAGAATAGTGGCATCCCTATTTCCTTTATTAATAACGTTATGTTTACTAATCTGGAATGTTTGTTTATATCCTAATTCCTGTAAATCATTTATTTCCATGTGTATTTATAGTATTAACTGATTTTGTTATTAATTAATAATTATCAACATACACTTGATCAATGGATAACATGGAATGTGATGTTAGGATGGATAGGAAATCTTTTAAATTAAAGTAACATTAGAGATCTCAATATTTAAATTGTAACTTAGTCGCTACTCAATGAATCACTCATTTATTACATAGTGAATTTTATATTTTATAAATTTATTATTCTATCATCTAATGGATGAATATTATATCAATTAAAACTCATATATTAGTAAGGATGGCAATTTGTTGGGTCAAGCGTGAGCTCAAGCCCGACTGATCACAAAAATAAAAGGTCCGACCTAGAAAAAAACTTGATTATTTAAATTTTGGGTCAGTGTTGGGTTGGGTTTTTGTCCAAGTCCGAATTCCTTAATTTTTAAGAATTTTTTTAATATTTAAGTAATTTAATGGATAAAACCTCTCTTATATATTAAAATTTAATATAACCTCTCTTATATATTAAAATTTAACTTAAACATAAAAATTACTTAAGTTCTCAACCATATAGTTTTATAAATAACAAAATAAACATAATCCAAAATCATGTCTTATAAAATGATACAAATAAAATCATATTTTTATATTTTATTTTAAATTTTGAGTCAAGTTAGGATAGTTAGGGCCCAAACTCTGACCTAAAATTTAATCGGACCCTCATATTTAGGCCCGAGCCCAACCCAAAATCTTTAAATTTAGGTCAAAACCTGAAAAATTCTAATCGAGTCAATCGAGCCGAAATTTGGACCGAAACTTTTTGCCATGCATATATATTGGGATTCCTTTCAGTGTACTTTAAATTATCATACATATACATGTGTGTGCCTTTATAATTGTTTCCTTGAGTGATTAACTACTTCCCTTCTCATGGAAGGGGTTTAAATCATTACACACCCAAATATTTTTTTATTGCATCATCACAAAGTTATCTGGAGGATTTGATAAATTTTAATTGTAGATATAAGTACATTTGTAATGTAAAAGTAAATAAAATATAAGGTTTAATAGATAACCCGCACCCCTCATTTAGTCAATTTTGTGAGTTTAGGATATTTAATTCATAATGTCAAAATTGGCACTTTAATCTTATTCGTAATGTTCATAATTCTTTAAAGTTTTTTATGTTTCATTTTTATATTACTAAGTTTGATGTTCTTTACTCACGTGTTCTAACAGCATAGCATTACTCTATTCTATAATAACATGTTTTTACACTCATAAATCAGTTTGTTCATAGGCCCACAACATAGTACTAATGATAAAATTAACGTGATATTCAACATTACATTTATGGTGCGTTTTATCAATTGGTAATTGGAATAGACTGAAATTAAAATTAAAATATGTTATATACTTGAACTGTAAAAATTATAATTGAAATGAGTTGTTGTTCCCATTTATGTGTTTATTTTGTTTAAGAATCAGATAAATTATTTTAAGTTACTAAAATGCACTTAGTTGATTATTATCATTCTCATTCTCCCTTTTATTTTAACAAGTAAATATCATCAGTCATTCTCATTCTACAATTCGATTCTCCAATCCCACAAATAAACACACCATTATTCTTGTAAGTTCTCAATTTGATATTTAGACAAATAAAGACGGAACATGTACTCTTCAAATTTGCAATAAATGAAACTTTCAATTCATACCTTATACATTAGATCATTTCTTAAAATAATACTCAAAATATGATTTTTTTTTAATGTTAAAGTGTAAATGTCGATCGTTATCCATTCCCTACAATTGACAAGGTATATTTTAAGAGTTAAGAATTTAGTTGAAGTTGACCCGAAACAAACCACACCTAAAATTTAATTCGGTTTTTAGTTTGGTTCGATTTGATTCTAAAAATTGATTTGGTTGAGAATTAAAAATCAATTGGATTTGGATTCAGTCGTGTTAAAACCAGACCGAACATTGACCCGATCGGATTACATTCAAATAAAAAAAAAAATCTAATAAAAACTCCAATTTCCTTCAAATTTCAACTCAAACCAAATTTTGACCCAAAATTATAACTCAAACTCAAACCGAACCGAATTTGAACATGCATCAAACTAACTTTTGAATTTATTTATGTTGAATTTTCAAAACCGAACAAATTATAACCCAAACCGAAACCCATAAAAACCAAACCAAACCAAAACACGAAATGCACGCCTTAGTTTATTCCTTAAAAACTTACTAAATAATTGTCATGTCGATTTCCTAATATCTACTTAGGACAACAACCATCAATGTTAACTATAACTATTAGTGATGATATATTTAATGTAACATGACAATTTGGGGTTTGGTGGAAAGAACACTTCAGCAATTGTAACAATTCGACCAAAGAAATAATGTGATTTGGAGGATGAGAAAAGAGACTAAAAAAAAATTAAAATAACTTTAAAATTCTAGTGGTCCACATGTACGGAGTCGATTATTGATGGATAATCGACAGGCAATCCATATGTCAAGTAACTAATCCATGAGTGGCTAATACGCAATTCACTTTATTTGACTTGACAAATTTATTAGAGATATTTATGTTTGAAATACCATTTATTTGCTTTTAAAATAAAAATAAGTATCAAGAAAAATTGAGCCACTTTCTTTAATTGATCATAGGTTTGGACTCTTTCAATAAATTTCCAACCAAGAAAGAAAAAAGCTAATTCATATAAATAATGGAGCACAAATCGATTGCGTATAATACCTAGAATTAATGAATTATTCTCTTTATATCAGAAGCAAATTCTTAATTATTCATCTATTAATCCAATGAACAGGATAAATAAATAACATTTAATCACTAATTCAACAACTTTCTAAATTCGTATAAATAAAAAAAATCTAAATTGTCAAATCAAAATGGAGTTTTGGCAGATCAAAATAATAATACTCCTTACATCTGAACCAGCTTGTAATAGAATATTAATCGCGATTCCCACGCTTTTATTTATATATATATATATTTGATATATTTATTTTTATTAATTTATTTTGAAATTATCAAAATTGTTATCCAAAACGATAATATATATATAAATAAAGAAATAATTGATTAATGAAAATATCGAAACCGCCATATAAAAGGTTATAAACCTGTGGTCCACAACCACAAACCACGAACGTAAAGCGTCGGAAGTTTTGATTTGATCTTTGACTTGCTTCCTGTTTTTATTCACCGCTCTCCCGTCGAGTGTCCAAATTAAGAAATTTCTCTCTTTTGTTGGCATCCGACATCTCTTTACGGGAATATTCGATTCTTCTTCATTCACGCGTTTCATCAAACACCTTATCTGCCGCCATGCCTCCGCCGCAACGATACCAACACTACGACGACGACGTCGACATCCACCACCGCCATGATTCTCCCCCGCTGCCGCCGAAACCAAATCCGAAAATCCTCCCAATCCTTCTCAAGGTGATAATAATGACTCTAATAACCTCGATGTTCTTCCTTCTTCTCGGCCTGGTTGCTTTCCTACTCCTCCCTATCCTCTTTACGTCTCTCAACCGCCACCACGACCGCCACCGCGGAGCCTGTCACTCAGATGGGTTGTCGCCCAAAGAACTGAAAAGCTTATCCCAGTTCAAAATTTCCAAGAGAAACGAATCCCAGCCGGGGTTTGAATCTGAGTGCGTGGTTTGTTTGGAAGGATTTAAACAAGGGCAGTGGTGTAGGAAGCTCGTGGGCTGTGGCCATGTTTTTCATAGGAAGTGTTTGGATACGTGGCTGCTTAAAGTCGCTGCGTGTCCGACTTGTCGGACTCCGACAACCTTTGACAGATTTTTGTAAGTTTTTTGAGTTTTTTGTTTATGAGTAATTGTTATATGCAATTTGATTTAGTTAATGGCAAATTGGCAATGTATAGTATCAAGATCTTCCAAATATAAAGAATTGCCTAATATTTGTTTAAATTTTTTTCTTAAAAAATAAGATAAGAGTGAATTTTGTCTTGAGAATGAAAGATCAATTATGTTTTATATTTATGAAGCGAAATTACCAGGATAAGTGTCGAAATGGGAGTTATTATAATTTAGTTATGTTGTTTGTAATTTAGCTACAACAAGTAGGAAGATCTAAACAGTTTGATTGGAATTCGAAAATAATGAATAAGATAGAGCCTTTATTTGACAGGATTAGAATGGGATTCTTCTTTGAAGTAGTACATGTTGATAAATTGTCTAGAATTTGAAGTGAAGGTATATGCCATGGGACAAATATGGTTGCATGTGGTTCTGTATCAAGAATTCAATTTTTTAATGCACCTGTTTGCTGTCAAAGATGGGGGTTTTACTCCTCAAAGCTGGTTTTTTCCAGGTGTTTCCCATTAAGCTCTGCTGGAATAGCAGACTACTGATATCTTGGTTTGATTGTGTAGGAGGAACTCATTTTATTCAATCTGGGAGAACTAAATAGTTGCGTTGTCATTTTGGCTCGAGGATTCAGTAATAAATTGTAGCACACTTATAGTAGCTTGATAAGTTACAGTTTTAAGCTTTCCTATATTTGCACTTTCTTTTGTCTCTCAATATGGGGTTGCTTGTTTAATACTAGTTTAGTTTGCTGCCCATCTTGATTCTTTTAACTCTTCCTTGAAGTCCTAAAATGTTTATGATGAATAAATTGGCCACACAGTGGCTTCCTAGGTCTCTTGAGGATGACCAGATATGTTTTAGCTTCATAATGATCTACTGCCTTAATTATAAGTGGTAACCAGCATGCACAATCTATCATCTTATACTCTGGAGGCTGTTTTATCTGTGGAAGTGTATGAATAAGAGTTTGGCTTCTGATAGCAAATTGATGTAGAACCAATTAAAGAGGAAGGGAAAAAAAAAGGAAAAGGAATTTCAAGAGCGGGAGAAGCAGCAGAATATAGGGAGATATCACTTTGATTATTTGATAGTTTGATAATTCATCATCAAAGTCTCCTACTCAAAACTAAGTGATGCATCTGAAAATAATCAAGAATTGTTTATTTAGGATTATAGGAATTTGAGATTATATTTATTTTAAATCAATATTTGCTAGCTGTTCTAATCATATATATACATTGGGCTTCCTAATATAGTTTTCTTGTTCGATTGGGTTATGTGTTACTTATTAGGAGTACATATTCTTTTCTATTAAAAGTTGATTGGATTGTGTTGCTTAATTTTAGGGCTTAGCCTATATAAATAGGATTTTACTTGTAAATTAGGAGTTAGAATTTATGGTGTGTTTACTTTTTGGAAATGAGAATGTGGTGGAATGGGAATGGGCTGGGAATGGTAATGAGATTTCAATGTTTACTTGATAAAAATAAATGGGAATGAGAATGTGCTGGAATGCCATTAATGTATTTACTTGGCAAAATAAATGGAAATGAGAATCAATTTACCAAAATACTTATAGTATTAATAATTAATAAAAATAATTAATTTATCATTATTAACAATATTATCATTATTGTTGTTGTTATTATTATTATTATTATTAAAAATAATATTAACAGTAATTAATAATAATTAAAATAATAAAGTTAATAAAATTTAATAAGGGTAATTTAGGAAATATGAACAAATTAGAATGATAGAAAAGTAAATATATGTTTCATTTTTATTTTCACATTTTCATTCCCAACCCCCCCATGGGAATGAGATTTATTCTTTATTCTCAAATTGTGTGGGACCCACACGTTTTATTCCCATTTTCAAATTACATTTTGCTAAGTAAACATGAGTTTCATACTCATTCCCCAAACCCACAAGTACACATACCATTTAATGATGTGTTTACTAAAATAGAATCAATATGTTTACTTTGTCTAGAAATTGAAATTGGAATGAATTAGATTGTAATAAATTATTAAAAAGTACTTAATGAACTGTTGTTATAATTATTATTTTATATTTTAATTATAGTGATTATTTATTCAAATATTATTATTATTAATTATTGTTAATAATATATTAAATAATAATAAAATTATTAGTAATTATTGTAATAATATATTAATTAATTATAATTGAGATAATAATATGTTAATTAAGTATATTGATAATAATTATTTCTTTTTGGGGGGAGGGGGAATGGTCATTCCTCGTAATGGAGGGGACTCATTTCCATCTCACCCTTGAGAATTAATCTTCTATTTTTCATTCTCAAATTGGAGTGAGTTCTACTATTCTGATTTTATTTTACGAAATAAATGTTGTTAATGACTTTGATTTTGAAATTTGATTTCTTAATTTTTAAATTAAAGTGGGTCTCATGATTCAGATTTCAATTTTAATTCTTGATTCTGGATTTCGATTCTCAAATACGGAAACTAAACGTACCATAAAAATATCGATTGATGGGTTATCAAAGAAAGGATCTTGGTTTCCCTACATTTTTACTCCTTTATGTTAGCCGATGGTCAATCATAAATCATAATGTAAACATTAGACTCTTTACAAATAGTAAATAGTACTAGAGTTTTTCACTATATTTTCTGTAAAAAGCTTGTCAACCAGTTAAGTCGTGTTATTATAACACCTGTCTTCTACAGCTCACCTTGCGGCTCTGCCCCGTTCCTAGCCGACTTTATTGAATATGTCCAAAATTTTAGCATGAGCCTTTGGCCCTTTAATAAACTGGAAGAAAATTGAATAAAAGCAATAAGCATAAATCTAATTATTATTGACAACTGAAGTGTAAAAGCTCATGCTAACATTTGATTTGTATATAATATTAAAACATTTGAGTTCCCAAAAGTTTAGTGTGATCAAATTATTAATAAGATTCTCACAAACTGATATCAAATTATTCGTAATAATTACATTTAAAGAATGGCATCAATTTATATAACAGTATTTATTTAATTACTTAATGATTCTTCACCCAAAAACTAAAAATAACATAGACAAATCCCTAACTAGATGAAGTAGGTTTATTTTGAATTTGAAGATGATGCAAGGCAGGCCAGTGCATCAATCAAGATCTTGTGTTGCTGCGGAAGTAAAGGGTTCATATCCCATTTGATTTGATTTGTTTAAACACATGTTTAAATACAAATTTTCAATTATTAGATTAGATTGAAAGGAAAGGTTAAGATTAGATGACATGAGTTATTAATTTCATTAATATTTTTCTCTCTCCTCTCTTTACTGTTTAATCTTCTTTCTTTTCTCTTTTAAGATTTTCTCATTTCTCTCTACTATAAATATTTAAATGGAATAGTTAAAAGTATCAAAATTAATTTACTTATAAAATAAGAAACTGGCATTTGTATTTGAAAAATGTTGGTTTATTAGTTTTCTCCTGTTTAGTTTTTATAGTTCTTTAAGAATATCATTTGAAAGATATTTTGATGGGTACAATTGGAGATTCAACAAAATTCAATGCATGGCTTCTCTGAAATTATAAAGTAGAGAACTTGGCGATACAGGAGAGAGAATGGAGATAGTTATTAAAGAGATGAGAGATGAGAAAAATAGAATATTAATAAGATGAATATATTAAATAAGTGAAAGAATAACGAGTAATAATTTAATTATTATACTGGATTCATTATATGATTTTGTTAGTATTTAATTATTAGAATACTTGTTTAACTTCTGTTTAAAAATTGTGTCTCTTGAACCTGTTCCGTTTATTTTTCACTAAGTTTATTCATCTTCAATGAAAGTAATCAATTAAATTAAACATATACTTAAGTAAAAATAATTAGTAATAAAATTACAACAAACTTGTAAGAATTTAGAGGTACAATATTATAAGTGATTAGACTATTTATAACAAAAGTTAGGGTAAACTCTAATTCACCCAACTAGAATAAAATTAATTAAAATTTTATCTATTAACAAAAATACATTCCAAGCAAACCCTTGGTAGCGCACAGCCATGCCAACCAGGATGTTGATGATTTCAATATAAATAGTTTAATATTTAAGGTAAATGATAAATTTGTGTAAAGAAAAAAATTATAATTCATTAAGGATATACTACAGTGATGAGAGTTGGGCAATGCTCCCGCAGACCACAGTCTTCTGGTAGGCGGGGGACGGGGCTTGAGCAAGATGAAGTTGTCGGTACCGGGCCATGTTAGCGGTGATGGAGTGTACATTTGTTGACATGTCTAGTGGTGGATGTATACGACCAAGATAATCAATCATATGGTTTGATTTTGCAGCTGCAATTACATCCTGCCGTTAATTTGGCTACGTTTCTCAAACATAATGTTTCATCAATACTCCATTAAATTGATAAATTCCACCCCTCATTGTTTGCACCATGTTCTGTTCTTGCATTTTCAAGAGGTTGCTACGTCCTACGTATGCTATACGCTCGCTCAATAATTTGTTTTATACTGCTTGGCTTATGTCATGTATTTGTCGAAGTACTTCTTGTCTGTCCTCAATTTGGTTTTTCTATCCCGAAGGTTCCTTAAACATCTCTTTTTTGTCTGTCGTTTTTTTTCCTTTTTTCCTTTTCTATCCCGAAGGTTCCTTTTTTTTTTTTTTTTTTTCTCTTTTAAGATCACAGGTTTACCAAATTGTTTAATTGGTTGATGAGTTGGTAGAAAAGGTGTCAATTACGAACAAATATTTTGGCAATCTAGCTACAAGTCAATTGTGGTCATTTCGGTTAGAAATTAGGACAAAGAAAAAGACTAGTAAAGTAGATAATCCACTATTAAAGAAAGAATCACCTAGCTAGATATATTATATTATATCTAAATCAAATTCTCAATATATTATATTATATTATATTATATTAACACGCAACGCATATTAAGATAATAACGTTACCCATCGATTTCATAACCTTACTGAGATTTGCTTTGGTTATTGTTTCGTACATACCATACATTGCAACTCACACCTCCCCGTGATGCACAAAGAAATTGAAACTGTCCGTGTATTTATAAGAGTCATTTAATTAAAGAACAGCAACACATACCAAACAAACTATAATAAAATTATATAATTTTAAGGATTTAGAAGGTGAAAATTTTACAAGAATGAGATTAAAATATTAATTATATCTAATCCAAGTATCGGGATTTATATATATGCTAGAATTGCTTGACCGACTTTAAACTCCGAAAAAATTAGTTTTAATCATGCATTAATTTATATCATAAAGGGAGATGAAAATAGCTAGCCAGGCATGATGTTTTAATTTGAGGCCACCAGAGCAGAGGCAAAGGTGTTCGTTGCGTTGGCTCACAAGATTCTCCAGTTGAAAAACTTAGCACACACGCAAAATTAAAAAAAAAAAAAAAAAAAGTGATAAACCCCACAAACAAAGGGCATTCTAGTAATTATGTGTTTACACACTTCGTACGGACGATTGAACGAGCACGCCAAAGTATAACATAGATCGCACCCAAGCCAAAAACCAACCAAAATCCAACAGCTGATTCACAAAATGTCCGAACGACACGACGATGATGATGACGAGAACAACATCGACAATGCATTTTCTTCCCAAGAAAATAATTGCTTGAAGATCCTCTTCAATTCCCTCGTACTTTTCTCGAGAAACAAACGGATTTTTTCCCTCATATTTGCCCTCACCGTTCTCCCTCTCTCATTTCTCCGCTTCTCCCTCTCCTTCTCCTGCCACGCCACCAAGAATCACATCTACAGCCTCGAAGCGCTCGCCGGCTACGCCCTCACACGCTTCGAGTCACAACACGTGCGGGAAGAGTCACGTGCCAACGCCCTCTCCCTCCTCCGCCTCAAGTTTCTCTATTTCCCGCCCTCCTATCTCCTCTCTCTCGTCGCCGCTATAACCACCGTTAACTCCGCTCACTCCGCCGTTCACAACAGACGCTTCACTCTCCAATCCGCCATTGCCTCCGTTAAGCTGACGTGGAAGCGTCCGTTGGCTACCACGATTTGCATCTACGTCGTGTTAGTGTTGTACTCTCAGCTGTTTTTTGTGTCAGCCGCTGTAACGGGTAACAACTCACTTTCAACCGTCCCCACTGTGTTTGTGTGGGCAGTCGGGTCGGTTCTTCAGGTTCACTTAATGGCGGTTCTGGGTCTCGCGTTAGTGGTGTCCGTGCTGGAGGACAGGTTCGGGTTTGATGCGGTTAGGGTCGGGGCGGGTATGATGGAGGGGCGGATGGTGTGCGGGTGGTTTCTGTCGTTTTGGTTTGCATTGATGTCGGGTTTGATCGGGTGGGGATGGGAGAAGTTGATGGCTGCGATGATGGACGGTGAGGATTTTTGGAAGGGGAATAAGTGGACGGTGGTGATGGGGAGTTGGGAGAAAGTTGGGTTGATTTGTTTACATGGGATTGAGGTAGTTTGGAGTTACGTTGTAACTACCGTTTTTTACTGTGAGTATAGGAAGCGACATGTAAGTACAAATGAAAACGACAGCAACGTATTTACAGTTTAACATTTTGTAAGATTTTTGCATGTGATAGAATTAGAAACAATTCCTCTTTTGTGTTTATCATACGGGAATTCTTTTTCTTTTCTTTTTTTTTTCTTTTTTTTCTGCCTTTTTTTTTTAAACTTTATTTCATTTTTATCAAGATTTATTTAGAAGTGCATAAAAAATTGTTATCCATGATTATGATATTGTGATAACAAATGGTGAAAGTGTTTTTACACTAATTTTCCTTTGGCTGGCATTAATTAGTATCACAATACTTAGTTTGCATGTCAACCTTAATATGCATTATAAAATATGTTGCGCAATTATACGTGTTTGGTTGAAAAATCATTATTAAGTTGAAGGAAACAAAAAAGTATGATAGTGTTAATGCTTTTTTACATGTTATGTATATGGTTGCCACTTGGCCAACTTTATTTCTGATAATGTTTATATAATGTTAATATATCACGACTTAAAGGAATTAAAGTGTTAGACACTTTTACCATATATTTTCTTCTCTTTGATGGGATTTGTCGATAAAAAGTATACAAGAAAAAGATACGGGTACCAGATTTCGTGCTTGATTCCTTGAGAAGTGCAGGCAACGCCAGCAGCAGCTTTTCTTTTTTGAGTTTTCATCTTCACCACAGAGCTGGCAATGATGCTTTGCTTTTTCAGTTTTATAATTGATTGGCTAATTTAATAATCCATTATGATAAGGCAAATGTTAAGTTACAATAATTGTAACATACATCCCTCATGTGAACCACACAAAATTGTAGGACCCATAATTTGTGTGGTTCACATGAGGGATGTATGTTACAATTATTGTAACTTAGAGGCTCCCTTATGATAAGGTTATTGCAGTCGGTTGGCTCAAGTTTTTTTTTTTTTTTAATAATGATTATACGTTATATGGCAAATGCTATGTTACAATTAATGTAACATACATACTCAATAACAACCACATAAATTATGTGGGTCCATCATTTATGTGGTTGTTGTTGAGCGTGTATGTTATATTAATTGTAACATAAGGGCTCTCACGATATATTAATGCATTGCACATATATTTATAATTATTATTGTAATAGATATTTTATTGATATTTACAATCAGTTATAAATAATTACAATTGCTATTATAATAGATATTACAGTTATTATAGCAGGTATTTTATTGATATTTAAAATCAATTGTACAAATATTTACAACTATTATTTGATTGTACAAATATTTACAACAACTATTATAACAGATATTACAGCTATTATAACATACATTTCACTTATATTTTATAATCAGTTGTACAGATATTTATAACTATTATTATAACAAATATTACAGCTATTATAGTAAACATTTCACTAAAAAGGAGATATATTTTTACTCTACTTATATTACGCAAATAAAAATAACTTATGAATATTTTAATCTCCATAATATTTTTGGAAGGTTTTAACTGCTGCCCTCACACGTGTGACGGCAGCAGCTCAACCACTCGTCAAACGGATGAAAACAGAATTTTAAAATACTTAAAAAGAGTTTAGACTCCACGTTCTTTTGCTTAAGAAATAAAAAAAAAATAGAATAACAGAATGCGGCTTCGACTTGAGTTGACACGTTTCAAAAACAAAATCTTTATTCTGTAGACATGTAGCCAAGCTGTTATCCCATTAGTATGAAGTCAATGAAGATTTGAGTGGCATTATTGGCATTTTCCATGTGTATATCATGATCAAAATTTTCGGCGGATGCGGTGTCCGCTTTCTAATATTACCATAAAAAAACACAATACAAATAATGATAAATACATCCACAACTATCTCAATCATATCAAAACTTAAAGTTTAGGGCTTTCATCCAATATCTACGTAAACTTGAATCAACGATTCAAAATTAAAAGTTAGTAAGGGTCAGTTTTGAAATATTATATTTTTTAAAAATAATTATTGTTATCTGTATACTGTGCTGTGAAGAAAATCAGTTAAGTATTTGGTAAATTTTATTTTCAAAAGTACTGTGAATTTTAAAAACAGTTATGGACGTTTGGTAAATTTTACTGTGAAACTGTTAAGAGAAAATAAATGACTAAAAAGTAAATAATGTTAGATAAAATTTATTTATACATATAAAAATATGTACATATAATATTTTTGATTGTGTATTATAATAATTTTTACTAAAAATAAAATTTATAGTATATTGATTTTATTTTTATTTTTTATCCTAAAATAATTGATAATTAAATTTATAATTTAGGGAAACCAATGTAATAATAATTCGACCAACAAATTGATATTAATAAATTTATATTGATGAATTATAATAAAAATTTATCAAAATATTGATTTTGTTTCAATTTAAATAAGGATAATTTTGGGTTTAGGTAATAATTTGAAAGATATTTATGGAATTGTATTAAATGATAAAATTGATTCTCAAAATCAGAATCTAAAAACTATTCCTTCTCTGCTTTTCAAAATCAGCTGTAGGGGGACTGATTTTGACAAAAGTGATTTTGATTTTATTTTACCAATCGCTAAAATTAGCTTTTAAATTTTCAAAACCGCTTTTAAACCTCCTAAAAGCAATCCCAAATGGGCCCTAAATGTATTTAAGATTTGTCTTAATATATCAAAATTACAACTGAACTTAAAAATTTAAAATAGAAAAGCTTTAATAAGTAAATACTCACGCCCGTAGGGATGGCAATAGGGTGGGGTGGGGTGGGGGTGGGGAGGCTTACCCCATTCCTCATTTCCACCATATTCTCCATTTACTTATTTAATTATTTTACAATAGGTATGGATACATAATTTCAATAAACTAAAAATTAGAGATTTAAATAAAATAAAGTCATCACTATATTATAAAGTATTTGAATTATTAAAAAAATTTAAAAGTTTGAAACAATATCTTAAAATGATATTGAAACTGTAAAATGTTTGGACAAATAATAACTAAAAGAATAATAAACATATTATATTTACAATATGTTTCAAATCCTTCTTTGTTAGGCTTCATCTTCTCTTTACCATATTCATATAGCCTATGATTGCCACTTTAATCCTGCAATATCAAATAATATATTAATGACAGTTAGTTCTCTACAAATTTAGTTCACTACAAATTTATTTAAGAAAATGTTTTGTCATATGTCATTTGTAAACATTTGTAATAAATAAGATGATTAGCTTCATTCAAATAGAAATTTACCTCAACTGTATCTTCATAAAATGAGTTGCATCTCTTTTTTTTGTGAAAAACCTGATAATATAAACAAACTCACATATGAACAATGGTTTGCAAACACCAAACAAAAATCTTAAAATCAAATAGAATTAAATATATGTATACACCTTTAATGCAAATTATTTATTCATACAACATGCCTTTAATTTCTGCCCATAACTAATTTTGAGCGCACATTAAAGCCTCTAATGTTTTAGGATATAATTTGTTACGTTATGGACTCACGAATCTACCACATTCCAATATTTTTCAATTTTTTCTACCATATATGATGTCATGTCCTTTATTGCATCATATGGAGAAATAAGCCATTCTAAAATCGATAGTCTAATTTGACAAATCTTTGAAAAGTAAAGGTTGACTATAGGATATTAAGTACTTGAAAATAACTCAAGTCACTTCAAAAAATATTTCCAATCTATTACAAATCTTCTTGACCAACATCCAATCTTCTTCAAAAGGCAAATATTTATATTGTGACTCTCGTTGTTTTAAACGAGGAAAATAATTTTATTTATCAAAGCAGTATGAAGTATTAAATAGGTAAAATTCCACATAGTTTTGCAATCGAAAGATAACTTCTTGTTACTTTGAATATTCAAATGGCGAGTAGCTCTAAAAAAAATTTCCTCTCTTTTTGGTTTTGCTGTCCAATAAGCAACACTATTACAAATTTTTTCAACATGGTTACTAATCACATTATTTCAACACTATTACTAATCACATCTAATCCTTCTTTTACTATCAAATTTAGGATATAGGCACAACAACACATGTGAAAAATCTCTCCGCCTAATAAAAGTGAACTATTAGACAAATTCTCATAAAGAAATTCAATTATAGCATCATTAGTGGTATAATTATCTACTGTTAAAGTAGAAAGATTACAATCAATATTCCAATCCAATAAACATTCCATTGACACATCAGCAAAAACATTAGAAGTATGTGGACATGAAACATAGATAAACTTATAAATAAAGAATAACGGTACAAAGATATTAAAAAAAAGATGTTAAATTTGTCTAATTTAAAATTAATATAAGTGTGCAATTACAAACTTGCCATCAATGACTAACGATATACAAAACCGCATACTAACGTGAAAGGAGGAAAGTGGAGATATGCCAATAAATCCTATCAAAGTGGAGATACACCAATACATCCTATCAAAGTGGGGATACACCATATCTCAGGGGAGGAAAGTGGAAATTACCCAAGAAAAAAACAAGAACATATTGCATATACTTTGACCAAGCTATAGTAAAAGTATTAGTCTACAGTAAAATATTTTCAACTCACTGAGCTTTGTTGAAATTTCTTGAAGAATAAGGTTGGATTTGTTTGAAGGGAATGGCTGAATGGCACTTTAAGACAAAAAAATATATAAAAATCTTTTAGGGTTAAATAAGAATTGTATTGTAAGATTTTTCTCTTAATTATAACATATTTATTAATTTATATTAGGTAAAAATTAAAAAAAAAAATTATAGGGTGGGGTGAGGAGTACAAAACCAAACCTCACCTCATTAAGAATTTAGGGATTATTTTTCCCTCACTCCCCACCCCACTCCCCATCTCATCCCCCATAAATTATTTAAAATTCACCCCATTTGGATGGGGTCCCAGGGAACCCTAAACTCATGGAAAATTTTATCATCCCTAGTTCCCTACACACTCATGTAATTATGTGAAGACTTAAACTAATACCTCAAAAAATAAAGTAAGGAAGTGTTTAACCAACTTAGTTAAAATATTATCCACCATTGGATATTTAATTATAGTATATTTTGTACGAGTAATTTTATAACAAAAGATCCCTAGTTTCAATAAAATATGGACCAAAATTTATTTCATTGAAGACAATATCTAGAAAAAAAAAAGTCATCACGAGATAATTTTAATAAATGGAATTTGTTTTAAAATACAAAAAGAAAATTTTAACGAAAACAAAGAGTCGCTGGGCTTGGTTCGAGGGATGGGCTAAATATTCGTTTGTTTATACGCATTGAAACGTGCAAATCATTCCAATTTCCCTTCATCAAGTAAAGCCCAAGAGGTCGGTGCAGAATAAAAAATCGCTCGGGTTTTTATTTTAGTTCTCAGAAGTCAAGACTTCAAATAGATGAATGGTGAAATTGTTTGTTTATTATTATTATTTTTTTTTTCCAAAGGCTTACAAATGTACGATGTAGTTCGTATCTGAATAAAACTATATATATATATATATATATATACACACACACATATGGGTGTGTTTCACACTGAAAGTGAAATCTTGGTCTAATTGACTTGTAGACGATTATCAAAAATTAATAATTATAATAATAATTTGTACCTGAAGATCAGTATCATACATTAAACATTGTAATCCTACCATGCTGCTTTAACTCTCATTGTGAATTTATCTAGTTAATCACGGCTTTAGCACTGTTCATTAAGCAATATTACACATGTATTGTTGTTGCCCTTGAATGCAGAATACATTGCTTGGTCAATGAGTCTATGTATTTGGATTTTTGGAAGCACAAGAATTCGGAATCTTATAAATTGCTAAGTCAATAAATTGCTAAGTCAACTATTTTGCCAACAAATATTCAAAGTCAATGAGTGAGTGCATTCACTCAGAAGCTTCTGCGTGCTGCACCCCAAAATGGAGTTTTCTCTTTCCTTTCTAGAATAGACTCGCTCCAAGTTTTATAAAATGCAACTCTTATACGTATAATATGTCTGTATATATAGGCCATAGCTTATGGCTTCCTTGCACAGGCATATCAACACATCCTGTTTATGCTTATGGCATCTGATATGACGTTAGGTTTTGCGGGGATTCTAAGAGAAACCCCCAAAATCTTCAGCAAAAATGTGCGGCTTATGGCCTCTCTCACCTTGCTAAACCTCTTACTTCTCTCCTTATTCTTCTTGTCCAATGTCTTCTGCACCAAACCGTTCATCTCTGACTTGGTTACCAAGGCATTTCTTATTCCTGTCACAGACCCCAAAAGCACAGAATTCGCCTATCTTCTCATCGGTTTGATGCAAGATCTTCGAGTCTTTATTGGATTGGAATGGACATATGCTATCGTCATCACTGCTACCTCCTTATTCCTTTCAACAGCTACGATAATTGCATCAGCTGCAACGCATGGTGGAGAAAGCTTGTTCTTCAAGGAGCTCTTGCTATCAACTCTTAAATCATTAAAAAGGCCATTCTTTACTTGGTTTTACATAACCCTGCTGGGTTTGGGTTATGGTTTCCTTGTCTTGGAAAATTTACTTCCTATGATGCTCATCATTCAACAACCAATCGCTTCGAAAGCGTTATTGATAACAATTGGAATCTTAGCTTCTATTCTCTACAATTACTTGGCTGTTATATGGGCTTTGGCATTTGTAATTTCAGTTCTGGAAGAAAAATGTGGAATTGAGGCTCTTGGAAAGGCAGCACAAATTGTTAAGGGCATGCGGCTTCTTGGTTTTGGGTTGAATATCGTGTTTACAGTATCAAGTTCCATTTTATTCCAGGCTTTGAGGTTGATGACTATTAAACAATCTACGGTGCTTCCTATAGTCATTGGATTGCTTGTTGTAAATTCTATCTGCCTGGTTAGAATGTTTTGGTGGATTGCATACACAGTTTTTTACTATCAGTGCAAGGAAACACAAGGAGAAGAGGTTGAATCACAAGACAGAATTTTGTATAGCAAAGTACCAACTGCACCGATTCTCAATGAACCATGATAAAGAATCTCTGTTGACGTAATTGAATTCTAAATTGTTGTGCTGTAGCAAAATTGTATTTTCCATTCTGATAATAAATCGTTTTCTTCTCCTAGCATTTGAATGTCTTTTAGGCTCTGATTAGAATTGGGGAAAGCTCCCTCAAATTGGCAAAGCAAGATTCCATTGACAATGAAGTGATGGCTTTCAGATCTATAATTGTGCTTGAATGAAAAGCTTTTGCATGCCTTGACTGACAATTCATCGTACAATTAATGTCTTGGAGAAGTATGAAATTGAATATTTATACAATCCTATTCTTCTCCCACAAAATTTTCATGATAATTGACTGTCGTTCAACGAATGAATTTAACAAGAAATGATGTACCAGAAACATGTCGCATATATTTGACAAATTTAATTTTTAAGTCCGTGTTGAACTGCCAGCAAGTTAACTTGCTCCAATCCTGCAACTGTTGAAAATTAGAGAAAACAGTTGTTAGAGGCAGCGTCGGTGGTGGTTGCGATGACACTCCAACAGTCAAGTCAAGTAAGTATTGGAAAAATCGTTGGGGTTTTAGAAACCCTAATATTAGTGAGAAATAATGTAAAACTATTTTGCTGAGATTGACCTGACCTTATATGGAGAGTAACCCCGAGTTCTTAGTGTCTTTTTAGACACGTGACAAGTTGTAATAAATCATTGCCCTCCTCAAGTAGGGGTTTTTAAGTAATTTGACTATTCAATTAGAGTCTTTTAGCTTCTTTAAGGCATGTGTGAGACTTTCTATGGTGACAACATATCTTAATATTCAATTAGCTCATTTGAAATAAGACAATTGGGTTATAGAAGCTACTGAATTCACTGTTGGTGGCTCAAATGATAACTGAGCTGATTCCTTTCTCATTCTAGGTGCATGTGACTGTTGAAGAGATATTTTGAGATAATCCATATGGGGACCATATCATGTTGACATATAATAATTTTGATAAAGAGACTGTCATTATTACCGTGGGTCTCCATTGACATGTGGCAACTTTAAGGTAACAATTTTAACAGAGAGACTGTCATTATTACAGTAGGTCCCCATTGACATGTGGCAACTTTAAAACATTTTGAGAGATATTTTTTGCACTTTTTATGTTAATAAAGTGGCTCATGTTCCTTTCTTAAGATATTCCCATTTTATTTTTACCTTTCAATTTCCTTTTCACATTTTATAAGGGCATATTAGACATGGGCCTATTGTATATGTGCCACACTCTAATTAATTGTATGACCCAAATTTTATCACCAACTGTAAAATAGACTTTTGTTATAATTTATGTTACCTTTAATGGTTTGATTAATGAAATAATAAAAACTAAAACATTAAATGAGAAAAATGTAATTATCATAAAACTTTAATGATAAAGTGATATATATATATATATATATAAAGGTGATAAAACGATAATATCCTCTAAACACTTGATAATCAGAATATTTAACCTTCTAATTGGGTTTTATTCTTGTTCTCCTACTGTGTTATATTATAGCTTGAATGATTTTTGAGGCTTAATAATCAAAGTTTTTGACCATCGCATAATTGAATGAAGTATTTGTAGTAGTTGGCAACTGATTAAGAGGCATACAAGACTTTTTCCAGTATTTACAATGTTATTTTAAGGACTCCGAATTTTCTCTGAAGTTTCTGCCCCTGAAGTTTGGATTTTGAAAATAGACTGATTCGAGGCATTGCATGACAAATCTTACATACATGTAAGTCAAGGTGAATCTTTATTCACAATATCCCAAGCAAACTTTAATAAGGCGGCTAATTTTAAAGACTTCAGATCCTCAGACCTAAACCACCTTCATCTTTAGGAGAGCAAATTGTATTCCAAGAGACTATAATAGATTTATGGCGGTCAGGATCCCAAATCCATAAAAATATTCTTCACTATCTGCACAGAATTCTTATGATAATTAAGTGTCATTCGCTGAATGAATTTAATAAGAAATTATGTACCAGAAACATGTCCCATATTTTCTACAATTTTCTTAAATCAGTGTTAAACAGCCAGTATGCTTGTTACATTCAGGTAGCCTATACAACAAAGCTACCAAGTGAAAATAAGCTTCTTTTTTCGCAGAGTAAATCAACTGCTTTTTAACAGAATGCTTGTCAGATCAAATACACTGGCTGAGCACATGTACACTTGGAGTTGAATGCAGAATTAACAGATTGACTCACAAGTTAAGTTATTTCCCAAGGCTGTTAAAGGTGTTTTCTAAGCGCCCTTCAGAATTAACTGCCTGAAAGCTAGAGCTTACATTTCATAGCAATTGTGGGCCAATATCCATAACCGATCGAGTCTCTAAGTAGGCTTTTCATTTAATTCCCAGTTGTCATGTTTACTTGGTCTCTTCTCCTGTTCTGTTATTGAGGACTTTGTCTTAAGTTTCCCCCAAAAAAAAAAAAGTTTGTAATCTTATTGCCAATTAATTTATTCCATCTTTAATTTATTTCACTTCTTTGACATTGATTTTCTTCATATTATAATCTTCATGCTGTTACCACAATATTAAATTATTTTCCATCCAATATATTGGAAACTTCAACTGTGGAAGGCTCAGTGCCTCAGTCATTACAAGGAAGTAAAAATGACCAAGACTTTTCTTTCTCCCATGTAAATGGAAAAAGGATGGACTAATGCAAAGATAAAATGTCATGATTTATACCTAAATATATAGGCAGGGCTATAGCTTTTGCTCATTTTCTATATACAAGTTTTCTGAGGATTTGAAATGTAGAGTCAGTCCACAATTTGTGCAACCGAAGCCCATATGCTTCTTGGATTTTTGGAAATTCTTAGAGAATCCCTCAAAAAAATGGCAACCTTGCGCATCTTTCACCGCACTTGCCCTCTCACTTATTTCTATCCTGTACTTGTCCAATTTTTTCTCCATTAAATCTTTGATCAGCCAATGGATCATTAAACAAAGCTTCCTTCTTTTGTTAAGTCCAAACAACCCTGAACACTCTTAACCTTCTTATCCTTCAGCATAAGGATATAAGAATGTGCGTTGGCACAGAATGGATTTCCTCTTCATCACCTTCATCATCTCCTTCTTCCTCTCAATATCCACTATCCTTGCATCAGCAATAGCACATCGTGGTCAAATTGTGTCATTAAAGGACTTGGACAGCAAGAACATTTAAAAGGCCATTGACCACTTTCACTATATTTGGTGTTGCTTACATTTTCCCTGCCCTGGTAACTCTGCTTCCTCTCATGATGTTTCTTCAAGATCCATCAGCGTTGAAAGCTTTGTACACGATGCTGTTTACTTCATTCCAATTGCCGCATTCTATGCTTACTTGACAGCGGTGTGGAATTTACAATTTAGCACTTGTCATTTCAGAAAATTACTATGGAACTGAAGCACTTGGAAAGGCAGCAAATATTGTCAAGGGCATAGAGCTTCATGGATTTCTTGACTCCTCTCATTGCAATATGGTTCCTGGTTTTATGATTACATTATCAAAACATTTTACGGCGTTTCAGATGATGATGGTGGGATTGCTTGTATTGAATTGTTTATGGCTAATTGGGATGTTTGGTAATCTGTTAATTTTATAAATGATTATTTAGTTAAGTGGTGGATATCACCACACCTTATTGTCGAGTGTTTTTTTTTTTTTTTTTTTTGGGTGGATGAGATAAGTCTCCACAGGACATTGGACTGAATTTCAAAGCTTATTCAAAGAGTAAGAAGAGAAACAGGCCTATCTCGAGTGAGGCTGTCTATAGTATTGAACATGTGTGTCGATCCAAAAATAAATAAAATAAATAAATAAAAGAATGAGATTAGTCTATGAATGGTGAAGTTTGTCGAATGGACTGGGCATGTTAAGATCGCGTACTGATGCAGTTCAGACTTAAGGTTGGGCCAGGCCTTTACACGCCCAGACTGAAGCCTAATTCATTATTAATAAGCCCAATCCCTTTAAAAATTGTTATAAAGTAAAAAATAAATAAAACTAAAGATAATTATATAATAAAAAATAGAATAATAGCCCAATAAATAAAATATTAATAACACAATATAATAATTCGCAGATATTAATATAAAAAAAATATCTATTTAATATTTTGATTTTTTATTAATGAATTAAAAAAACTCAAGTTTTTTTTCTCTTAAGTCCTTATTCAGGCCCAATGTATATGGACTTATACATTTCGGCTCATTTCCAGGCCCAATTTATGTGGGCCGGATTTCAAGCTTTACATTTTTTTGGCAACCCTAATTTGACTTACACTTTTGTGGAAATTTTAGTTAAAATAGAAAAAAAAATACATTTTGAAAGTTATTTTATTAATAAGTTACATTATCCTAGAATGATTCGATTGTTAATTACAAAATGACTAAAGAATTTATTTTTTAATTAATTATTAAGTTACAGAAAATATAACTCAACGGCCGGGCCTTTAGGAACTAATATATACAGTAAGCCCACAGAAATGTTTGTGACTTGTGAGCCACCGTCTGTCCATCACAGTTAACGACGGCAACCCCCTCGGTCCCGCCCAAATTAAACGACCGTTATGTAATGCCTTGATTAACGATAGCGAGCGAAGGAAAACAATCTAGGGATGGCAATGGGGAGGGGATGGGAGGGGACCAATCTCTTTGTATTCATCCCTGATATTTTGCGTATGTCCCCATCCTCACCCCGTCCCCGTCAGAATTATTTAAGAGAATCTCTATCTCCTCCCCGAATAATAACAGGGGATCCCCGAAGGTCCCCGATTCCCGAATAATTAATATAATTTTTTTTTGTTTTCGATTTTGAGTTAATCATATTAAAATAAAAAATTCAAATAAAAGTAAAGTTCGAAATATATCTTACATTAATGTCCATTACAAAAGTCACATACATTAAATTAGTAAGTAACGCAGCATGCAAGGGATACAAACTATCATGAATAAATTAATAGTCTAATATAAAATTATAACAAATAAAATCAAATTTAGATTCAAAATTAACTTTTCAATGGTAGCGTGGGCACTTTATAAATGTAGACTATTTCCTTTACTACATAATAGTTAAGTCAAAGCAAATCAAGAGCAAATATTAGATTAGATTAGATATTAAAATTGTGATTTGCTGTGGCAATTATAACATTTAAAAATAAATAAAAAATAGATTTAAGTTTAAAATATTTAATGAATATTAAAATTAAAACAAAATTTTTGGGCTAATAGAATCTGTCCGGTCTTTTTAATGTCCTAAATAAAAATTTAGAACTTTAATTAGTTAATCAGGCCTAAAAGTTTAATAATATAAATATTTTGATATTTTTTATTTTTACCAATACTTATAATTTTATAATTTATGTACTAGTAATTTTAAAAATTAAAAATTAAATTAAAAATTAAATTAAAAATTAAAATAGAAAAATGGGTAGGGGATGGGGATTCCACCTCATCCTCGTCCCCTCCCTGAATAAGAAATTGGGTTAAAAAATTTTTTTGTCCCTTTCCCAAATAAGAAATTGGGTATAAAATTATCCTCATACCCTTCCCGAATGAAAAAAATCTCTGAAAATACCCGTCAGCGTAGAGATTTTTGCCAACTCTAAAACTGTCCCTATCAAAAAAATTAAAAAATTAAAAAATTTAAAAATTTTAAAAAATAAAAATAAAAAATTTGGTCCAATCAATCCCAACGAATAAATAAATACATAAATATGGATAGGAGGATAAAGAAGTGAAAAGGCCGAAAAGAAAGAAGGGCGAGAATCGAGATGGCGTCCGCATATGATGTACAAGCACGTGCCATCGTCATCATCAATGGAGCTCCGGAGTTCTCCTCTTCTCTTCGTTACCCTTGTTCTTCTGCTACTTTCTTGAAGTAAGTTCACGCTTACCCACTTCTTCATTTCCTCTTATTCCTTCCTTTATTTGGTTCTTTTTTTATTTATTATTTTCTGTCTTCTCTCTGGTTGCCGGGGGAAAAAAATGGATGGTTATCTATTTAAGGATTCATGTTCATTTGGTTTTAACTGATAAGAATAAATATTTATGAATATTAATTAAACAGATTGTTTTGACCGACTTTTTCTGGGCATTTTCCCAGTTCCTATAGTGAAAGGTTGTTTTTTAATTTTTCAAGAATGTGAATAATGAAGATTATACATGGCTTGATAATGAAATAATTGGTAAATTTTTTGAAGTACTTTGAATACAATGGAAGTATTTGGTCATGTGGTTTTGTGGGATAGTTTTGACCAGAACAATATTACATCCTTGAAGTAATTTCAGTTATTAAATGTAACATGTAGTTTATGTTGTTTCGTAGTGATGCAAGTATGAAATTGCTTGGTCGCCTCATGTCGTGACTACTATGATTGAAGGGGAATTTATCTTTTTACGTTTCTCTTTTCAGGTGGGGATGGAGAAGAGACCTGAATGTAAGCCTGGTTACTCGTAGAACCAAGGGTCAAGCATTTCAAGTCTTGGCTAATCCTAATGTATGAATCAACCCCCAAGCCTTCCACATGTATAATGCCAGATATATTTGGTTTGACTATGGTCAAAGATCTTGTAGGTATGTGATTGATGACCAGTCAGTTGAGTGGCTCATGTTAGTACAATCCCTGTGTCTAGACATTTTTTCAGTTCATTTAGATATAACTGCAAACCATCTATCTGAGGAGCATACCGGTATTAGATAAGGGTGAGCACGCATCTGTTCACTTCAGTTTTTAACAATAATTTGAAACAAACCATAAGGATCAGTCCTGTTTGGCTAGAATTCAAAATCAAAAAGCAAAACGCTTTGGTTATAGAGAAGCTTTCCCTTTTAAACTAAAAGGACCTCTTCCGAGGGGCATATTGTTAGGTGAATTATCCCTTTTCTGCACTTTAATGTCACTTTCTTGCGAGTACTTAAATGATTACTTAGCGACTTAGTTATGAGCCCCCATAATTTTGGGGGACCGCTTAATGTGTTGTAATTCATTGAGTGCTCTTAAACCTTCCTTGTAGATATTGTCTAGAGAGTAGAGAACCTTACATAAGATTTTTTGTGAGTGCTTATTGTTAGCCCTATACCTTCTGAGTTTGAATATTGTATCTCTATTTATTAAGTGGCTCTCGTGTTTCCAGCCGCCAAAATCCTATAAGCCTGTTGACGGCTCAGGGGAATGCTTAACTGAGAGATTATCCTCTTTCTTAGGAAACTATATCCTGATCACTGCTTATGTTGCATCTGTGCGTATATTTTGTGATCACATCCTTCCTTTACTATCTGTTGGAGATTCAACTCGCACTTTTTGGTTAAGATCATTTCACCACCTTGGCACTTAATTTGCTTGCAGCCAATGGGAGGAAATTGATTCCCTGCTTCATGTATTTTTAGCATTGTATGGAAATAAAATTGTCTTTTGTGCTAAATCACAGTCTTATTAATATGAATGTGCACCCGTCTTTTCTTCTTCATACAGATATCTCCTAGGACAAATGATTCAAGCAAAAAAATAATCATGGTTGATCCTTTGGAAGCCAAACGGTTGGCCAACAAACAGATGCAAGAAATTCAAGCAAAAGAGAAATTCAAGGTGGAGGAAATTCACTATCTTATGAAGATAATGAATAATAAATGACTTCTCTTGTCGTATTAAGTATTGATAGCAGTAGTTTATCGTAAATATTTCCTGATGAGTACATTGGAGGGCAATAACCAGCATACCCAAATTTCACTCTTGAATAAAAATTGGGGAGTTGAATGTGGGATATAGTTTAGCTTTGTTTACTGATGGCTTATTTTGCATTTTCAGAGAAGACGGCAAATTGAGGCCATTAACGGAGCATGGGCAATGATTGGTCTCACTGTTGGCCTAGTAATTGAAGGTCAAACGGGGAAGAATATTATAGAGCAGGTGAAGTATTTTCCTTCTTCCATACACAAGCACAAACGAATGAATCTTTTTTCCTTCAGTTGGCTTGAAGGTTGAAGCTAGCCATTGCGCATCGACCACAACCAGTTTGATTAATGGATTCTTTTTTTTCCCTTTCAGCTGGCTGGTTACTGGTCTTCCATTGTCCATTTTTTTGTGCATTAGACATTGTGCAGATGTAATTGTTGAATTCAAGCAGTAGCAGATCCACTCTTTGAATACATGTTTAAATTGTACTTGCAAGACTATCACACTGTATTTTCTTAAGACTGACATACACACTATACCATTTAATTTTAAAGCAACTGAGCTTTATAAACTGCATGGTTCATATGATGCATAACAACATTTTCGGCTACAGTGGCGACTGCTTGTTGGTTAAATCAGCGGCTGACATTTGGAACAGAGGATTTGTTTGATTTAGGTACATTTTCTGGACTAAATTTCGTAAGATTTTGTTTATGTTAATTCTTCAATCAGTAATAACTGAATGCCAGTGCACAAAGGGACGATTTTCTATTTCTGGTGTTTTTATTTTCTATTTTTTAAACTATTATTTCCAATTGTAGGGTCCATGGACCATTAACTTTTAGGCCTTTCACTGCAGCTTTCTAAGTTCAAAGTTCATCTCCCCTGGTATGTATACAATGTGGTGAACCTTCCCACCTACTTAGCTTTTGTTTTTATGCCTAAATAAAATGAATATGGATTTGTTCGTTGCTCGTGTACATTACCGGGTCATGAGGGAAAGGCCGTGTGGAAATTCACGAACCATGTGCTTTTGTATTTATTGATTGAGCCATTCAATTCACTTTTACTGTAGTGCCTGTAAAGAAAGCGCTTCCGAGCAGCAGCATCAACCACTTCTACAAAGACAGCTACTTTAGAAAAACCCTCAAAAGCACTTGTGATTAATTTTCTTCCACACCATTCCTGGAGGGCTTTATGTTTTTCTGGAGACCAGCAATGTACTTTCTGAAAATTATAGTGAAAAGACATAATTTTACAGATTGGAACGAACTGGAATTAGTTGGCGGTCATTCAATAATATTCAACCACCAAGTTAGAAGAATGGACTGTTGCCAAATTAAATTATTAGTAAATGAAGCTAACCGCCAAGGATTTGGTATTTGCCAACCTGAGTTAGTAATGTATTAAATGTTGTTAGGTGAAAAACATCTCAATCTTTTGGTGTGCTTCTTATCTAATAAGCACTTTCCTTTCTCGGAAAAAAAAAGGTTGGTTTAAACTGATAACGAAACCTGCACTAAGATCAATGGAGGCAGAAGAGAGATAAATGGAACAGGTAAACAGGGCGCTTAAAATAACAAACCCATTTCAAAGTGTTCTCCTAATGCTGTTGATGAATACTAAGGTTTGTAACGCACAACTGATATAATGTCAAAAGTTAAAATTAAGTGAAAATGATGCTCTCTGATCCTCAAAATTTTAATTTTGTCTGGTGAATGGATAACTCTCCAACAATTTACGAATAGACAGATAGGCCAACGCGGGAACCAAACTTAAAAGGGGATTTGTGCGTCTACTCGGTTAAAAAAAAAGAGAAGCTACTACCAAACACATTAAGACAAACACTTCAAGTGCGTCAGTGTTTTTCTTGTACTTTCATGATCATACTATTATTGCCTAACAAATTCTCCAACTCCACAAAACGTGGCTGAACAAATAACCAGGCAAAAGGCTTTGGTACAAAGTGATATTTTTTTCTCTGTCCAAATCTTATTCAAGATCGTGGTGGGCTCCTAGAAATTAGATTGATTTTTCCTTCTGAACAATTAGATAGATTTGGATATCCACAAGTATTGATTACCAATATTGACCACTAACACGAATAGAATTCTCACAAATCAACCAACAATACATGTCAAAGTTTTCGTCTAACGTGGCTCCTCACGAGTGGGGTCTCAATTCTCGAAAATCAAAAAATCAACCCAAAAGTGCTGGCTAAACGTATAATATTTGATCAAAAGTTTGATACGTGAAGGCTCAAGGAACCTAATTGGAGACTTGGAATTATTTGCTTCGCCCTTTGGGTGTGGTGTGAATAGGAATGTGAAATCTGGAGAACAATTTTTGAAAAGTTTGAAGTGTTCAATTTAGGCCACCATTCAAAGTTGGATTTTAATTAATTGAGAAATGTGTATTGAAGAAGGCAGCTTGAATTTAGCTGTATTCAGGCTCCACCACTGCTGTTTCTACCTTTTACCAAATTTGGTGTGAGACTAGCCATTAGAATCAATCCATGTGGCCTGGGCTGCCAAATTCACAGGGACATCCTTATTTCAGTTGATCTTATCTGAATTGACTTTGATGATTTAAATAATCCTTCGAAACAAAAAAAAAACAAAAAGAAAGGACGAGACACATCATGTCCTTCTCCACGGAACGCGAATATTAGAACCACAATTTAAAGAAGAGTACTAATTGCCACTTCCCACCAAATGTTTGCAGCTCTATTACTTTTTTTCTTAAAGTTTTTTTTAATGAATTGTTTTTTTTCTTGATCTTGATGTTAAAACTTTAACCCATAACCATGGTTAGTTGAAGTAATGAAGTAACTTATATTGGTTTTTTTGAAATTAAAGTTAGGCAGTTATATGTTAAAAGTTATAATACTCAAATATTTGGTAATTGTATTTTAAAAGTTAAATTAATTTAATTTTATGTTTGTACGATAAAAAATTTATTATATATTTACTAATTTTGTTAAAATTATTATTTAAAAATTATATTTACTACATAATATTAATTTTTATTTTATAATTATAAATTTTTTCACAGCAACTGTAGCTTTCAGTTCCAAACAAAACATACATCTTATCAAAATTTCAAGTAATGAGTTATATTTTAAATTTTACACAATTTAAGACATGTTATGACAAATTTAAGAATTATATTAATGGAGTGTAAGTAACATAGAGTTATCCTAAAATATAAATTTTTAATATGCATGATGATGAAATTATACATTAATTCATTGAACTATTTTTTTCTTCATGAAAGAAGCTTTTGTCTCAAAATTCACTCATGGGCTACACGTCCTTGATCGCCATGCTAGCAAAATCAATTGATTAAGCAAACAAATCCAATTTATGTACCACACATGCAATTCCCAAAGTCTTTTTTTTTTTTTTTTAAATGGTAAATGATTTCATTTCCAAAAGAACAAAACAGTTACAAAGATTTTTAATTTTTTTTAGAACCTCCTCAATCCACACTTGAGATTCCGAACTGAACAAGGCCATTTTTGCTAAACCTTGAGCCACTAAATTACATGATTTAGGAGTATAAACAACCCTATAATCATGTTCCATTAAAACTACAAGCAAAAATCCTTGACCTGACATGATAAGAGAAGCCTTTGCAACAATAATTAGATCCCAAAAATTTAAAATAGATGCTGTATATATTGAGAGCAAGCTAGCCGGTTAGGAAATTGATGGACCCCTTTTTTAATTTTCATTGATATATAATTATTCTTATCCACTTGATTTGTTTCCTTTAAGATTACAATTTATAGCGATGTAGGTCCATCTAAAAATTGGTTTGCCACATTATTATTATTATAATGTTTGTGTCCACCATAAACAACCATATCTCCAAAAAGTGGAGGAGTATGCTAGTGGAGTTTTTATTGCTATGTCGACCATCCATAAAATGCACTTAACTTTCATGCATGCATGATAAATTAGAAGATTGTGTTGCTTGTTTCAATCTCACCCACTTCTTTAAGGACAATTTTATTTTCTTTATTTTGCTAAGTTTAATTTCTTTTCTTATTAAAAAAAGAAGAAGATCATATTCAATTAAATCTACCCTTCTTATTCTCTTGAATTATATTGAACGTATAAAATCTACTGCGCGATTGGATATAATTAGATTGAAGTTTTACGAATGGATCAATATTAATCAAAAGGATATATATATTAAAAACTCATTAATTTAAACCTTAAAGCATGGAAAGAATGTAACAAATCTGGCCACATAAAATAAGTAATATCATATTTGGTCAATTTTTCCAATTTGGTTTCGATAAGGATGTAATCTTTTGGGTGTGGAGGCCAGAAGAGATTTCATGAGCAGCAAAGGTGAAACATTATTTAACTCTTTGTCAGCTGTCTTATCCAACTAAGGAATTATCAAGCATTATCAATTTTGTAAATCAAAAGCAAACATAGTACCAAAGGGAAACAAAAAAATAAATAAATAATGTTCTAAGGTATGGTATAAGCATTAAACAATTGGAGAGATAAATGAGATAATAAGAAAGTTAATAGAGATTGGATTAGTTTTATTCTTTGAATATTCCCATGTGATTTGAATTAGTAAAGTTTTTTTTTTTTTTTTTTGGATTAGGTAATAAAGACACTGCACTTTATTTCATTTTATCAGAAACTTTTCAATTTTTTTTTTTTAAATTTTCGAAAATAAACTTTTCTCCATATGGGTCTACAAAAATGACATTGTTTGGATGGCCGATTCCAAGAAAATTCATAGACTAAATTAAGGAAGTTGTTAACAGTTCATAAGACTTGAAGCCAAGTGTGTTTATTGGGTTCATTTGTTTTATTAAAATAAGCTTTTATTAAAGAAATATATGTCTCTACACAACGGGTTTTGATTCGTGACCTTTCCTTGGTGAAACTTTGACTCAAACGAATAAAAGCTTACGGCTGCCGTGTTGTTTGAACTCGGCGAGTCAAGAGACTATTTATGTAAGGATTATGCGCTAGCATGACGTCATTTATACTCTTCATTGTTTTAGCAAAATTATGTTTAGGTGATTGATTTTTTTTTATTATTATTATTATATTATTGCTTGAGCATCGTCCAAGGTATCTATTAAATGAGTTTATTCTTGGCACGTTCTAAATTATAAAGAGGCACTTTATTTACGCTGGTTAAGCGATAAATGTCTAAAATCCAGATTAAAGAGAAAAAAGTAGCAATAATATCGCTTACGAAATTTACTATTTAAAAAGAAGCCTATGATGTTTACATAATAGGCATAATGCAAATAGAAATTTTATATCAATATGCGAAACTTATACCGACACGTTAGATTTATATTTTGAGTGTTACATCCTCTTTTTTAAATAGTAACTGTAATTGTTAATAATCTCCTATGTTTTAAGTTCTAAATAAATAATTTAGACATTATTAACTTTTTTTGAAATACTAATTACATATCAAATTATTGTATGATACAGATATTTAAAATTTTTATTACAATAAATTATTATATTATTACATTAAATTATATGATGTATATGATCAGATAAATAATCTTTACAGACGAAATATGTCTATGTGACTCTACTCATATTTTATAAGAGAAAAAAACTTTTATAAATTAACTCTACAAATTATAATTAATTAAAAAAAATTAAATTCATAAAAACTGAAACTACTGCTCTTATAATTATATTTAACTTTGAGTTTTTATGAATTTAACTGTTTTATTTTGAATGAGCATTAAGCACCACAAGAAATATCACAGAATACAAAAAAATAAAGATAAGCACAAAACTCTTGGAGTGTGGGTCCCATCCTAAGGCGGGCGCATATTAAAGACGAGGTGCCGCCCACGTTCCATCAGACTTGATGAGATTATAAGATAAAAAGAAAAAGAAAAAAAGAAAAAAAAATGAAATGAAATGAAATCCTCAGCTCCAGCTTTGTGGATAAAGTGGGGCCCACTGCTGAGCGAGGTCCCGCTACTGGGTCGTTCAGTCAGATGGGATAATTTAATTGATTTCTTCTATTCGAGTTGCATTTTATCGAAATTGCGCGCGGTCGTGGATTTGGACCAAAGGCTACAATTTCTTAGAGGTTGGAGAGAAGCTCCTCTTCGCCTAAAAAGTTCCTGACTTTGACTCGCAATTGTCAGAGTGCGTCCTGTGCTGACACGTACGACGGAAAAAGCGTCCACGTGAGATTATTTTATGGGGGGGGGACCTTTTGATGTTAAGTCACGATTTTTTTGAAGTTAAATTAATTTTTTAATTTCCACTCATTTTAAGATTTTTAAACTTAATTGATCAATCAAATCAAATAATTTTAAAAATTACTCGATTAGATGTCCGAGGATAACTTACTTTTAATCCAAAAATCAAATAAAGGTGCAAATATTTTAATGAATTTCCTTTACATTTGAGTTAATGATGTCTTAATGAAATTCATTTGTGGCGCAAATCATTTTTTATTTTTCTTCCGTGTCGGTACTCGGTATCTTATAAGCCGACGCGTTACTCTTTTTTTTTTTTTGGGGGGG